>NC_090254.1:34967392-35003528 GCF_037325665.1 Littorina saxatilis
ATGCGTCAAAACAACACTAGACTGCATAAGCCGTTGCAGTTAATGATTTCAAATATCTCACAAACTTCTGCAGATGCCACTCTAAGTTGCTATATTTACCACCAATAAAGATACCCAACTTTACACCTGACAGTAAAGCCACATCACAGCATCCTCCGACCCCAGCAAAGTGCTGATTCAGGCGAGCCTAGCAACACAGTAGGGCCAGTAAATCAGAGGCAGTAAAGGATAACAAAAAAACCTCCTCTGCGCCATTAAATCAGCGTCAACAATGTCTACTATCCCATTAACACCAGCAAAGCTTACAACAACAACCAAGATCAGGCCTGAAACACTCTGCTTAGCCCGACATCAACACTAATCTTACGGCCAAACAAGCAGCAGATGGCTGTTAAAAAGCGTTGCTAGGCAACCGTTATCATGCCAAGAAGTATGCCATGGCCTGCCCCTGCCATGATGCTAAGGTGATCCCTTTCTTCGTCTATACCCCCTTCAGTATGCTTGTCACAGTAACAACAACATGGACAGGACACACACTTTTTACTTGGTGATAAGGAAATCTTACTGTCCATGCTTTTGTAACAACAGCAAACTATACATTTGACAAGCCACTCGCACAAGCAAGGGGTTGGTCGAGTTCTTTCTTAGGACTGAACCTAGTCGGTTCTTCTCGCTCGCTCCTTCCAGACATCCACCCAGTCAGTTTACAACAATACAACTTTCAATGAATAATATTCAGATACAGAACTAAGCAGTGCCCAGATACTCTCTTCGCTGATTTCAGCCTAGTTTTCTTCACCAGTGACCATCTGAAGGTCCAGCATCAAGGCATTGATAGGTACAGGACAGTACATCATGAACATAATGCAAAGATAACATGATTGCACATAACAATGCATACAGCAGTGCAGAATTCTTTCAAGTTGCCCCAAAGAGGTGCTATGAAAGTGTAGCGAGGCACACACACTGCAGGCTGACGCCAGAGAACAACACACAATGGCTGTACACTACAGCTGCCGCTCTACAGGGAAATCCGCTGCATTCTGTGCACATACACTGCTCCAGTAACAAACCTTACCTATAGATTGTCTCGAAACTTGGCGATTCCGTTCAGTAATCCACGGGGATGACACTGGTAACAATCACACACGAGTGGTCTGTGGTACAACACTAGAAACCCGTCGACTTTCCGCACAAACTCCGTTCAGTTCAGCGGACACAAGGCAGCCAGCTGGAAACTCCACCACAAAACTGACGCCGTTGAGAGCTTCAGCCACTGTCTGTCCAAGCAACACAAGAAAGCAGCTTGGACGAGGAAGCTTCGAGTATCTGTATCCAGTCACACAAGGACACGCGCGTATTCCCAAACGATCCCTGGTGTGTGTATACACGGTTGGTGAGCTATGTGTATGATGACAGCTACCAACAACTACCGTTTGTTGTGGTGTGTAGTGAAGTAGTAGAGAGGCAGCAAGCAGTCAGTCAGTCTAGCGACCCAGCGCAGGGCAGGCAAGGCGAGCTGGCAAGGGTGGCTCGCTACAACAGCCCAGCGCCGCCAACCCACAGCCCCACTTGCTATGCAAGCAGCGCGAACACCTCACCTCTCTCTTCTCTCTGTTCACTTCTCTTCTGTCACCCTGGCACACGCACACTCTCTGTCTGTATTGCTCTCTTTACTCCCAGTGTTGGCTGATCACACTGCCAGTATACAGAGCGAGAGACTGAGAAAGAAGCGGAGCAAGCTTGCCACAGTTTGTGCTGGGTTTAGCACTGAACGCAACCCAACAGCCGACACCATCACAGCCTTCCGAACGTGCCAGCCCCGACACAAGCACACAGAGAAAAACCCTCTCTCTCTCCTGCTTCTGTATCTTTGTGTGAGAGCTTTCTCTTCCTGCACACTACTCCTCCTTCTCTTCAGACCCAGTTGCACACACACACAGAGGGGAGAAGAGAATAAGGACAGGCTTCAACATGGCCGCCGGGAGAGCGGACCCAGACAAGCCGAGGGAAGCACACACAGACACACACAGACACCGGCAGTTCACGGCTCTTTTCCCCCCACTGGAGCTGGTGACTGTCAGGGCCGCCACAGGGTGAGGTGGAGACGACAGTCGGGAGAGGCAGGGTGGAAGACAGGGGAGAAAGACTGGGGTGTAGTGTGTGGGTTTGGGGGTTGACTATTGAATGCACCTTGAGGGAGCTCTGCTGGCAGTGTGTGACCTTAGCTAAAGATTTTCTTTTGCCTCAGCTCCCCCTTGTTTCCTTCATCAGCTGTACGTTCAGCCACCAAACTCCGAGAGCAAAAGGGCGCCTGTCCTTCCAGCCATTGCCATACATTTCATGACATCAGCAGAGAGATATAATTATGTCAGCCCTTCTAGCTAAAACAGAACTTTTTGTGACAGCAGAAAGAGATGTCAGCCCTTCAAGCTACATTTGTATAATCATATATTTCATGACAGCAAGTGAGAGCGCGGCCAGTCCTTCAAGCCAGATCCATACATTTCATGACATCAGCGGCGAGAGAGATGCCAGCCCTTCAAGCTATAAGCATACATTTTATGACACCAAGTCAGTGAGAGCTATGCCAGCCCTTCTAGCCAGATCCATACATTTCATGACATGCCAGCCCTTCAAGCTAGAATTATATAGAGTACCTGACATTACTCACTGAGCGAAGGACCCCAACCCCCACCACCAATCCACAAGTGACAACTGTACACTGTGTAACTACTGAGAGGGCAAATGGTGCCAGTCTTTCAAGTAACACGTACGACCATGAATCGAATGACACTTGAATGACACACTCACGACCTAGAACTACACACAGCATGACATATTCATAGCACAAAGAGTGTTAGCCTTTTCAACCTATGACAACATAGTTCAACAAAAAACACCATAATGCAGCTGCATGGAAGCGCATGCTCGTGATTCATACAATTAAGTCACCATGAGACACCCAGACAGCAAACCCTTTCAACTGCGAGTTATGTTCAGGACACAGAGAGCTGTCACAAGGTACACGAACCTGCAGCGGCACGGTAGCCTCCCACGCACAAGTCAATGACCCGAACAAAGCCCTTCATGCATTCCAATCACAAGCACACCATGATGGTAGTCACGCCAATACCACGAACAATGCCAATACCACGAACAATGCCAACCACTGCCAACCGCAAGCAAATGTCCGTGACTCAGTGCCGTGAAGAAAAATGTCTCCAAGGAGAGCACATTCACGACACACCGAGAGGCATTCAAGAATCTCTGTGATGAGCACAGACTCAGAGCCACAATCCCATTCAGCTTGGCAAGTACTCGTTCATGAAACGAGAGTAAGGCGTTGTTTTGTTTTACATTTCTTCTGCAACCATTATGTGCCCTTTCCCTGAAGATGTCTAAGGATGCAGTCTGTCAATTCCAGCGGTTATGCCTTCAGAAATGTACAGGTATTGCGAGAAGGTGTGCACTACTGCAAGATATATATTAAGACAGTACACGGTACCCATTCCTGACATGACACAAGACCTTGTCTGTTCATGCACCCACTATAGTAGTAGTACGCTGCATACATAGCCCAGCAGCATATCCTATTAGGGCCTTGGAAACAACCTAACGTCGTGACACCAGAAATAACTATTTGATTCACAATCCTCAGCCATGTAAGATTGTACCCCACAGAGCTCATCACAATACGGAATCGTGACCCAGAGAATGTGCTGACATTTGAGCCACCCTAGTTACAGCCACACGTACGTGACTCGAAGAATGCCTCGAATAGGTGTCAAACCTTTCCTGGAAGCCAAAGGCGGACAGCTATCACCCAAGCAACTTTCTATAGAACTGTTTTAAAACATTTCGAACACGAGCATTTCGGCCATTCATGATGTTTTTACTATTCTGTTTGGAAGGAGGAACATGTCCTATACCGTCACCCCAATGAAAACATTTGGGAAGCACAATTGTATCCTCTGTGATGCATGGAATGCATAACTAGTTATACTTTCAACTTACGAAGTATTCCGATACCATACTGAATACCAATGCAAGGAGTAACACCAGCGGCTGATTGCACTCCTTGCAACAAACTACATTGACAAATTCAAACTCCACATGTTAAATCATTACACTCAGTCTTTCAGTGTTCCGATTTCCTGGAGATTTTTTTTTTACATTCGAAATAAAATTTCGTCCTGTATCCAGCCTGGATTGATTTTGAAAACACAGTATGTCTGCCGCTAGAAAACATACATATTCGTCCTATCTTACAGTAGCAGTGTACACCTTACTTCCCCACCTGTGGATCACCTGTGTTGATCAGGTGTGCTGCACCAGTCGGTGAGAGGCAATGCATTCTGCAGTGTTGCCCTAACCCCTGCCTTTTACCCGAGCACCGAAAGCTTGGTGTTCACCACTGTCAGCCCCCATGATACGGCAACAAACGTGCCCCCGGCACACAAATCGGGCATGCAAAGGGGAAACACGACCTCTAATATTAGCCTCGTTGGTGTGATATTATTGTCAGATCACAGCCTCGTTTTTAGGCTCCTGCAGAATTCTCATAAGGCAAGAACTTCCGGTTCCAGAGAGATCCTCAACATGTCCACTCTTCCAGAAAGCAAGCTGCAGCTTTTTCACCTGTAACACCTGTAAGACCGTTGAAAGGTGTGTTGCAGCTTATACCTTACCGTGTCTTGACGCCATATTTGTGGTAACAGTGCAGATGAACAACTCGTGATTTTGTAAGCATATTTACCTGTCAGAATCTGAACACAGTCAGGAACGCTTTCTCCAGAGAACAAAAAGCCCTCAATCCGTATTCTACTTTCCAATCGTGAAGTACACGTGAATGTCAGGTGACGTTTTCCTCCACAGCTACCAAATCTAATGCGCCAACCATACACACATACCAAATGTATGTATGCATCCATCCCATCCCCCCCCCCCCCACCCCCCCTTGAATCAAAGAAAATGGCAATTACAGGCAATGCACATTTATCCACTGTCCTTATCTCACGAACAACATGTCATCTTAATAATCTCCATGTACGTCGTGGGCCCCCCCATTCCACCCTTTGGAAATCAGACTGAACCCAAAACAGACACCTGAAGCAAATAGAAAGGCTGCACAAGTATCGTTGCAGGGGGTTCCTGTGGTGTAAAGCAGCGTGCGGTCACCGCCTGTCAGGTCTCAACGCTGCGTGCGTCACGTTCCATGGAGTCAGTTTTACTGTATAATCCTACACTCATTGGACTGCCTGTCACCAGGGAAAACGCTGTGGCGTCTGGTTACACTTCACGCGCTCTTTTTGTGTGGGGGACAAAAGTGATTTGTAGTGATGAATAAAGAAAAAAATGGAATTAGGTGAGTGAGATCTTGTTTGAGACACGAGTGCGACACCTACGTATATTATTATTTCTGTGCGGATTATTTAAATTTTTTATTTAGATCAATAATGCTGTGAACAACAACAACAATAAACCAAATGTAGAATTGAACCAAATCAAAATCAATCAAGTCAAATCGAAACAAAACACGAAAACAATTAAACGGTGTGTGTGTGTGTGTGTGTGTGTGTGTGTGTGTGTGTGTGTGTGTGTGCGCGTGCTCGTTTGCTTTTCTCCCTGCTTCACTAAATGTTCTCTTTCTGTTTTTAATATCAGACGTTTTTGTTAACACTCAGAAAACATGACAGGGGTTCTAATATCAGCTGCTTTATTTATTTACCTGCTGTTAAAGTCTCACACTCTTTTTCACGTGCATGATTATCAGAAAGCATACAGCTAGCTGTTGTACAAAATAATCTGAGAAACCCAAGGCCTGCTAGCACAAGTCAACCTTCAACTTCTCACATACATTACATGTATGGTCTGATTTTCACAGGATAAAGAACCTGATGAACGCTACTACCCCAACATGGACAAAACGTCGCTTCTTTACCCTCCCTAAAATACTGTGTACACAAACACACACTTTTCATACGTATCTATTTTCTTCTTCGCAGAAAACCCTTCATTCAAGAATAGTATGTATCTGACAGAGTTGGTAGCTTCATTTAGAGGACAAAAAACAATGCCCAAAAGGTTTGTGGTCGAGCGTGCGTTTGTTTTTGTTGTGTTTGATTGTGTGTTTGTTTTTTTGGTAAAATTGTTTTTTTTTGGGGGTGTGTGTTGATTAGATTCGTGCACAATTGGGTGTCAGAGAGCTATGCACAGAAGCATCTGGGAGAAAGTTACCCAGGGAGAACAGCTGTAATACATGGCCGCGCTCCGACGCCATGGATCGATAGGAGAACGCAGGGCAACACTGGGTTGCTTCCCTTGCACCGCAATCCTGAGAATTTTAGCCTCCCCACATAAAAGCTTTTTCCCCATCACTGTATCAAACCGTCGCATAGGAGATATTCGATACCCTTAAATAAAACGCTTCCTTGTATTATAAGTAACATTAGGAACGATGAGATAACATCTGTTTTTTTTGAAAAAGCAAAGCTGCCAGGATCATTTGTTTCGCAATTTTTTGTCCGTGTCTAAACAAAAAAAAAGTATGATCAAATACTCTGATTATGCAAAGATTATGGCTTGCTTAAGAGTCCAACACTTTGCTCAAACCAACCATCCACACACACAAAAAACTAAAAAGATTAAGAAAGAAGAAGAAGAAAAAACACCACGCACTGTCAGATCCGAAAAGTAGGGGATAAACAGTTGAGAGGGGGAGGGGGGCTGTGTGTTGGGGAAGAATGCGTTTAGAAAGGCTTACGTCAGAAAAGAAAATGCACCAAACGCATCCTGACAAGTTGTTGGCGTTAATAAAGCTTATCAGCGCTCGCAGAGAATTCGCCTCTCAATTTGATTCCAGATTCGCTCTTGTAACGTCAATGATCAATTTAGCGGCCTCCCGGGCTCTCTGACAGGCATGGAGATTGGACACTGAGAGAATTAAAGCAGAAAAAAGACAACGCAGGTTTTATTTTATTCTGCAGTTTCCTCTACTTGTTTTGGTTTTTTTCAAGACACCTATTGGCCAAAAAATGAGCAGTGGACAAGGCATACCAGGACATGAACTGCAAGATAACATTTTTTCTGGCTTTTCCGCATACTGACAGTAACACAGCCTTCATGAATACGTAGAGGGGGTGGGGTGGGGATAGGTGGGAGGGGATGTAAAGAATTAGTTCTCTTGCACCACTACCCTTGAGCAGCATCGCACAGAACGGCGGGGGTGCACGCTTTTACGTCATGGACTGACGATTCAAAACCCAACTTCCGCACTGTCTGCTGGTGTCACCAACAAACAAACAAACAAACAAAGAAAAAGAAACAAACAGATGTTTAATAGCTGTGTAAATACTA
Source organism: Littorina saxatilis (assembly GCF_037325665.1). Classification (NCBI taxonomy): domain Eukaryota; kingdom Metazoa; phylum Mollusca; class Gastropoda; order Littorinimorpha; family Littorinidae; genus Littorina; species Littorina saxatilis. The sequence goes on from NC_090254.1 coordinate 34,974,752, forward strand.
AAGCTCAAAACGTACGACAGAAAGCCTCACCTGCTAAACAAAATAATATTCTACATGTATAATTTTCAGTGCTCACTGAACATAATCCTTGCAAAGTTTGTATCTCCCATCTGTTTCAAACACCTAGCAGTGTAAAACAGCATGTAAGCTGAAAGAGGAAAACCTGTGTTTCTTGAATCCAAAAGGATATTAACGAGCTCCACAGGCGAACTGAGAACAAAGTCCTTTTGTTGAAAACATCCTTATCTTCTCTCCTTCTCGCCAGTCTTGCGTCAACACTCTTGAAACTAAGGGAAGCAGGCATTTGAACAGACAGGAAATCCGTACAGATGTTTTTCAACAATAAGGAAACGCTCTCCTATGCGACAATACGCTAGTATTATTCACACAACAGGATTGATTTAGTTTAGTTTATTTGTTGCTTAACGTCCAGCCGACTACGCAGAGCCATATCAGGACGAGGAAGGGGGGGATGAAGGGGGCCACTTGTCAAGCGATTCCTGTTTACAAATGCACTAACCCATTACTTGTGTCCCAGCAGGCTTTAGTAAAACTAAATTAATACCTACTGGAAGATTACCAGTTTCCAGTATGTTAAAATAGGCTTAACCTATCTACTGCTGGACTTACATCAGAACACTAACAGATTAAACTATACATGAATCGCGAGACAAGCGGCACGAGAAGAGATTTTTGGAAAAAATACAGGTGAATGAGCAAGAAGGCAGAAAAAAGAAAAGAATTCATGAAGAAAAAGAGAGCATGACAGGAAAGAGGAACCAAAAATCTACCTAACAGCAAACTAGAAAGCTCCTGCGGTTCCAAAAACAGGAGGGGCCTTTAATTTCATAACCGCAGTGCCCCACTGCGGGAAACAGGATTGATAAAACATAACACACACACACACACACACACACACACACACACACACACACACACACACACCGGCTAAGAAAAGACCGGAGCTTGATACTGTCCCAAACAAGGCCGTACGATTTGGACAGACGCAAGCGGCAGAAAAATATTCAGATGGTCGTCACCAGACAGAAAAGGAAGCGCAGAAATCTTTCTGTTTCACTTTTTATTAAATAAAATGTTATATTCTAATCGATTTTTTTGTCACTCAAAAAAAAAGGGTCTGTAAAACCCACGAGGACACAGGAGAAAACCGTAAAACTGTAAGACAAGAGGAAAGAATAAAAGTGTGATCAAAAGAGCCTCTAGACAAGCCTTTGGCCCCCAAGACCATTCTTATCGAATTGTGGGTCGTGCCAGCTTCTCTGGCGTGAAAAGCAGCGAGACACAGGAAAACGGCCACAGGACACTAACAAGACACAAAGTGGATGGGGGAAACGACTAAGAGATCGACTCCACAGACCATAACACAGGATGGGGAAACTACCCCTCCCCCCCCCCTCACCCACCCCCCCCAAAAAAAAAGAAGCCACATGAGAAATGCGACTGACCCCAGCAGCGATATTGAACGGCAAGCCAAGGGTCTGAAGCCTTCCCCTCACCCTCTTGACATGTGCATGGCTAACTCAATATTGCCGCTCAATTCAGCCACGGCCCCAAATCCGTTTTTGTGGCCAACAGAGGGAGAGAAGAGCAGGGAAGGCCACGGACAGTTTCAGGTCGTCGGAGGGGATGTGTAGGCAAGATTCGGCTGCGAGGGGAGGGGCATTGGGCTTCTGATTGGTGGTGGAAATTGGGGCGGCGGAGGCAGGGGGGGGGGGGGGAGAAAATGGTGGAGGTGAGGATTTCAATCCAGCGCGTGAGACGGACGTGATGGGTGTCACCAAGGATCCCCTTCAACGCGGAACGTCTTCATGGCCTGGTGGTAGTAACAATAAGGGGTGGGCGTGGAGGTGAAGCCTTGGGGGGATATGGCGGCAATAGCCCGGCACCGTGGTACATAGACACGCCAACTCACAGTGCTGAGGACATAACACGGGAGCTGAAAGTGCCACCATGGGGGTTGAGGTTCCATGACAGGGTTCCCAACACAGGAGCGTTGATATACTGTGAAGTTCGCGAATGCAAACTATTCTGCAGTAATTCTGGTGAGCCAAGTTGGTACTTCTGAGGAGAACAGTCCACCTTTTTGTAGACAGCACAACTTTAACTTCAACTTTAGTAGTTTGTCCCTTCATAATTGTTGGCATTTGATGACCTGGACACTGTACGAAACCCTGGAGTGACTAGAAAAAGAATGGTATTTCCACAACACAGGACATGATTTACAGTAATATCCTAATGCACCGACAGATTTGCTGAGGATCCTGTCTTCACACTCTCAGGCAAAGTGCTGTGACCTACTTTCACTGCCCAACAGCACTCATACGGAGCTCCACGGCAACATTGATGCACTACAATTTCTACAACGCCATTTTACAAAGCTGGGTACGCCTTTAGCTGCAATGTGGACTGAAGACCCTAGGGAAATGCAACAACGGCAAAGCACTGAACAAGGTATACTGCGATGTTGGCATGACGAGGGTAAGAAAACGTCTCTGGACCTCGGGGAATATCAAAATACCATGCGCGGGGAACAGCACCTCGGTACATGAATAACACATAAACATTCCTTCACGGTGAACAGTCAGGATGTGGCAGTACCAGGAGTAATGCTTCGGAAAGCAGGGAACTGTGCCCCAGAAGATACACCGACAGCGAGAAGACTTAATGAAACTGCAAGGTACTGGGAGACACAGAACCATCTCCCCACGGTTGGAAGCACATGTTTACATCATGGCAGTAATGAAAGACAAGGGAAACAAAACGAAAAAGAATTAGCAACAGGAAAAAATATTTTCTCGGGTGAGTATGTACCATGTGTTCCTGTCTGTAAATACTCCTGATCCAAACGATCTAGCTCAAAGAAATAACATTAAACTCTTTGGAGGCACAGAAACAATTCTCCGTGGTATATTATAAGCTCATGCAAACAGCTTGACGGCAATACAGACCAAATCACACAGAACAAAAAAACAGCCTTCTCTCTACAGGGGATCGAAATAAATCATCACGCGTGTCCCCGTATACATGTGATCCAAACGACCTCACATGACGACACGCACACACTCGGATGACACCACCAATCTCCCTTTTTCTGCTTATGGAGAACGTGGGCTGAATATTTCACAGCGCTGACAAGTTTTCCGAAAGGCAACAAAAGCTAAGCACGCTGATGCCAAACACTGACAAGGCAAGACTGGTAATTAACTGGATTGTCATGGGGTGGCAGAGCTTCAGTCCTCCTCTTCTCCGCTGAATCAGTTCCCCGTGGGACTCTGGTCCCTTGCAGCCAGGGCAAAATTGGTTTATTTCTAATTCCATGCAAAGCCCACTGCAACCTCTGGCTCATCAAGGCTCCACTGTGAAACGTTTCCTGCGGGGCTAGTTTAAACAACGACAACGCAAAAACGGTATTAATGAGTGCTTTTGATGTCAGACGGCAAACATGAACTGCGGGGTTTAAAGGGTAAAATCTAGAGACAGGAAAAAGCTTCTGCGCTGATTTAGAAACACTGAATACTGTCTCTTTCGTCTTTTTCTGTCCCTATCTCTGTCTCCGTGTTTGTGTGTCTTCTTCTTCTTGTCGATCGCCTGTCCAAGCGAGTGTGTGTGTGTGTGCATTTGTGTGCTATATATGTCCAGCTCGAGTTGTCTTATGTATGTTATATCTCTAAGCTTCCCTGCGATCTTTTTTAAACCAAGACCGATGACTAAAAACTCTCCCAAAGGAATTTGTTCTCAATTCGTTGGTGTGATTTTTAGTCTGAGCCCTCTGTTTCATCCAGGAAACTGTCTGTAACTCTTCCCCCAAGCCTATCAACGGTAGACAGTTTACGAGCAAATCCAGAAATCAAGCTGAATAATGGCGACCAAGTAAAAAGACAGCACCAAACTCGAAACAGAACTTAAGAGATCCAAACCATCTGCGAGCGCATGAAAACGTGCACAGGAACTCAATTTTGAGGATGGGAAATTGCTGTTAAACTACAACAGAGAGGGAGAAATCACGCCAAATCATGGTGACCAGCTAAAAAGACTGCAACAAACTCAAAAGACAAATGCCAAACACCAGACACTTGCACAAGAACTCAAAAGACAGAGAGAGAGAGAGAGAGAGAGAGAGAGAGAGAGAGAGAGAGAGAGAAAGAGAGAGAGAGAAGAGAGAGAGAGGTGAGAGAGAGATAAAGAGAGAGAGAAAGAGAGAGGGAGAGATAGAAAGAGGGGAGAGAGAGGGAGGGAGGGAGGGAAAGAGAGAGGGAGGGAGGGAAAGAGAGAGGGAGGGAGAGGAGGGAAAGAGCAAGAGGGAGGGAGAGAGAGGGATGGAGGGAGAGAGGGAGGGAGAGAGAGAGGAAAAGAGAGAGAGAGGGAGGGAGAGAGGGAGAGGGAAGAGAGAGATTTGTTTGTTTGTTTATTTGTTGCTTAACGTCCAGCCGACTACGCAGAGCCATATCAGGACGAGGAAGGGGGGGATGAAGGGGGCCACTTGTCAAGCGATTCCTGTTTACAAATGCACTAACCCATTACTTGTGTCCCAGCAGGCTTTAGTAAAACTAAATTAATACCTACTGGAAGATTACCAGTTTCCAGTATGTTAAAATAGGCTTAACCTATCTACTGCTGGACTTACATCAGAACACTAACAGATTAAACTATACATAAGTCGCGAGACAAGCGGCAAGAGAAGAGATTTTTGGAAAAAATACAGGTGAATGAGCAAGAAGGCAGAAAAAAGAAAAGAATTCATGAAGAAAAAGAGAGCATGACAGGAAAGAGGAACCAAAAATCTACCTAACAGCAAACTAGAAAGCTCCTGCGGTTCCAAAAACAGGAGGGGCCTTTAATTTCATAACCGCAGTGCCCCACTGCGGGAGGGAAGAGAGAGAGAGAGAGAGGGAAGAGAGAGAGAGGGAGGGAAAGACGGAGGGAGAGAAGAGAGAGAGGGGAGAGAGAGAGAGGAGGGAGAGAGGGGAGAGAGAGAGGAGAGAGAGAGAGAGGGGGGGAGAGAGAGAGAGAGAGAGAGAGAGAGAAAGAGAGAGAAAGAGAGAGAGAGAGAGAGAGAGAGAGAGAGAGAGAGAGAGAGAGAGAGAGAGAGAGAGAGGGGGGGGGGGGAGAGAATGCAACAACAAAACATTGCACAGGAACTTTGAAAACAGGGAAACGACCATCAAGTTACCACCACAAAAAAAAAGAGAAAAACGCCAAGGACAGAGGCAGAGCACGCAAGAGACAGAGAGAGAACAACACAAACCCCCCTCAGGGTTGGCAGAATCACGCGGCCTGTCACCTAATCCATCTTTGGAGGAGGAGGAGGAGGGCGATCACCACCTCCTGGCACGTGGCGCATGTTTCACGCGCCCATCAAATATTCATGGGCACTAATGCCACCAGGGCGATCAATGAGGGGAAACGACCAGCACAGGCTGGGGGACGTTGGTCTACACCGACACTCGCTCGCTCCTCGCAAGGACAGGGGGGATCATCCGACACAGACAGGAAGCTCACTACATGGATCATTCAAAGAAATCAGGCCTGGGACTGAACTCGGATACGTGTATCTCCTTGAAATCGGCGTATGGCTGCCTAAATGGCGGGTTAAAAACGGTCATACACGTAAAACCCGATTCGTGCAAAAACACGAGTGTACGTGGGAGTTTCAGCCCATGAACACAGAAGAAGAAGAAGGATACGTGAGTGGTCTAAAACTGACCCAAAAGAACAAACAAGAAGGGCAAAGCCCATACGACTCACATGCTTGACCTTGACCTTTACATAGCAATGACATCATACACTAAGAACTGCTTTACACATTTTTCCTACCAAAATACATGTGACCTTGACCCAAGGTCAAGGTCATCCAAGGTCATGCAACACAAAGCTGTTAATTCAAGACATAGGAAGTACAATGGTGCTTATTGGCTCTTTTTACCATGAGATATGGTCACTTTTAGTGGTTCACTACCTTATTTTGGTCACATTTCATAAGGGTCAAAGTGACCTTGACCTTGATCATATGTGACCAAATGTGTCTCATGATGAAAGCATAACATGTGCCCCACATAATTTTTAAGTTTGAAATAGTTATCTTCCATAGTTCAGGGTCAAGGTCACTTCAAAATATGTATACAATCCAACTTTGAAGAGCTCCTGTGACCTTGACCTTGAAGCAAGGTAAACCAAACTGGTATCAAAAGATGGGGCTTACTTTGCCCTATATATCATATGTAGGTGAGGTATTCAATCTCAAAAACTTCAGAGAAAATGGAAAAAATTTGAAAAATAGCTGTTTTTTAGGCAACATTTATGGCCCCTGCGACCTTGACCTTGAAGCAAGGTCAAGATGCTATGTATGTTTTTTGGGGCCTTGTCATCATACACCATCTTGCCAAATTTGGTACTGATAGACTGAATAGTGTCCAAGAAATATCCAACGTTAAAGTTTTCCGGACGTCCGGACGTCCGGACGGACGGACGGACGGACGACTCGGGTGAGTACATAGACTCACTTTTGCTTCGCATGTGAGTCAAAAACGGAAGCAAAGAATAAAAGAAGAGGGATACGTTTGCCAGCCGACTGCCTGCTTCTGAGTGATTTTTCAGAAACGTTTCTGATGGTACCAAGTTGTATCTACAGGCAATGTATCTGACAACAACATATGCCGATGACCGAGCAGAGACAGAGAATAACGACAAGAAAATCAAATCAAGCTGCAGGCTTTCCAGTTGGCATCAATGAAGAATGTGTTTTAATCCGTCAAAATGATGAGGACAAAATAAAACAAAACTTTTAAATGGATAAATCGCCTCGTATGCGTCAACATGTGGGGGGAGGGGTGGCCGGGTGACTTGGAAAAGAGCAGAACTCGTTGTGGAAAATGTGGTTAGCTCTGATTGTCATGTCAGCATTCACAAATCCACACAGTTTGCAGGTCAAATGTTATATTATAAAGCCTCAAGTCTACACGCAACGAGGGCAAAATGTTAAGAGTCGCATTTCAACGCTTGTTGACACAGAGAGACGCACCAAAGGATAACACACAATCCCTTTCGGTGTAATGGAACAATAAACAGTGCAGCCATTCCATTCACTCGTCAAGTACGACTGAAAGGGGAAAAAAATTGTACCGTGTGTTTGTTCTCCGATGCCAGATAGCCGACTGCAGGGAGCCCTTTTGCTGTTTGTGAGAAGTTATGCAAACACCCACCGCGCTGCATCTCACACAGCCCGAAACGCCCCCTATCCTCCCAAAACATCAGAGAATGCACGTCAAGGAATTCATTGCGCGATCTCATAAAACACATGAAAGGCAACGAGAAATGGGACCGAACGGATGCCCCGAAGGGTTTTGGATTGGAGACGGGGTTGGGAGTTGTAGAGAAGAGGGGGGAGGGGGGGGGGGGGGGGGGAGGCAGTGAGAAAGTGAGTGAGTGAGAGTGAGAGAGTGTGTGTGTGTGCGTGCGTGCGTGTGTGCGTGCGTGCGTGTGTGCGTGCGTGCGTGCTTGCTTGCTGCCAGCAGAATGGTTAGATACACGAAAGTGACAGAACCACAGAGATATATATATGTCTATATCTCAGTGGACAGAACTACCCAGACAACAGCGTGGAAATCCAACCAGGGGTAGGCTGTCGAGACTGTACGCTGCCTTCGGGAAATGAGGACTAGAAGAAAGCAGCAGGAGTCGGATTAGAGTGAAAGTGGGAGGTTCCAGAGACAACATGTGAGGGGTAGAAGAAGAAGCGAAAGGGAGGGCAATAAACAGGAATCACTTCACAGAGGGCACGCACGCCAAACCAAGCCGGGAAAATGACTCTCAGGCCGCCGCACTGACACAGCCCCAGGGCTTCAGACAGGTCGATCATTCCAGAAAGAAAAAGAGAGATGGGGGGAAAAAAGAGAAAGAGAAGTTGAAAATCACGACACTTGTGTAACTCAACAAACGTGTTCACTCTACAAACGTGTTCACTCTACAAACGTGTTCACTCTACAAACGTGTTCACTCTACAAACGTCTTCACTCTACAAACGTCTTCACTCTACAAACGTGTTCAATAATAGTGTGCTCACACAAACAAATCTGAGAAAAAATGTCCTTTTTGTAACAATTCTGTTGTAATGTTGGCTTCAAATGACCAATTTGCGATGCCAACTCGGCCTACAACCGTGTGTTATAATATCGTGTTCTGAATGGACATACACAAACAAAACACAGTAACAGTTCTCTAATAAGTTTGACATCGTTCGACTACCTTCATATATCTTGCCCACAATGTTGGCAAAAAGCTGGCGTTACATGTTGCTGTTTTGCATCCCATTTAAAACATGCTAAAGTCTTCCTCTTCTCTGTGGCCATTACTGTCAATCCGTCAGACCAGCTTTCCCTTTACCTATAGATTACGCGTGGGGGAAAAGACCTGATGGAAGAGCAGACACGGTTATCGTGAGGCTCGAAACTCAGAAAGATTCGCGTGTCATCCACCCAACAGCAATCTCTTTCAACACAACTCAAAAGACCCTCTACAAAAACAAATTATTCCTAATGGGCACACTTTCTCAGCGTTAACAGCCTTCAAAAACTATCCTGAAGAGGCGCCATATCTTGACAATCTCTAAACCTTGACAGTTTATGTCCAGCCCACTAGGTATTCAGTGTCATTTTCTTCTGTTAAAAAAGCAAAAAAACAAAACAAAAAACCAACAAGGAAGGACGAGATCTTGCATGCATTACTCCTGTCACGATTAGGAGCAAGGTCCACGAAAATAACATTTCATAGACCTCTCAATATATCTACAAGCTGTGAACAATATCAAATTCTAGCTGTTGCATGTTTCATCTGTAGTGCCGCCTATACAAGTATGCACTTCTTACACGACAGCCATCAACAATGGCAATAAAATGAAGCAACCGACAGCCATCAACAGACCTGCCTACCCCTGAAATGTACCATGTGTAGTTTTGGGTGTGAAAATAAGGCAAATGTGTAGTTTGGCAGGTGAATGTGTAGTATTTCAATTTGATCAACCCAAACCGCAAAACAGAAGTTACTTATACCGTACTAAAACAAACACTCAACACTCCAAACAAAACTATTACAATGTGAACAATACTCCCCACAAAAATACAAGCCAAGCATTAAGTTTATTTGTTAAGAAAAAAATTATTAACTAGTTTGGAACATTTGCATGGGTGAAACTGATCAGAATTAAAAATAAGGAAAATGAGGCCAGGGGCCGCCCACGCCCTGGTGGGGTGCAGGGGCAACGCCCTCTTAGGGGGCCCAGGGGGGCGAAGCCCCCCGGAAGAAAACGAAAAATCAGGCTTTTTAAGGGTAAAAGTAGGCCTTTCCTGGTATCTCAAACACACAAATTTGCACAGTAAACAATGATAACAAATGCCAAGCTGTAGTCCAATAATTCGCGCGCTCAGGGAAACAAAGATTCAGCGATGTCCGGTCACTGTGTTAGAGAAAATACAGATCGGATCCCCGGCGAAAAAAAAAAAAAAAATTTTTATTTTTTTTTATAGATTTTCAAAATAAGGAATTCTTTATTTGACCAGTTTCACCCATGCATTTGTTAAAAAAAAAAAGCTATGTTGAGGGGTATGCAGTTCATATACAGTGGGACCCCCTATTCAAGACCTGTGACAATCTGAGAACATCAAGTCACAAAAAGTAGGGACTGGGAGTATGTGTATCAACATGAAGGCAAATTTGCATATAAACAGAACAGGTTTGCGTCGGCAATAATAATAATATGGCAGGTCATTGCCTCTGCTCTGGTTACCGATCTCTCAAAAGTGAGCTTGTCTTGGTCTTCTTTCCCTGGCACGGGTTTCTTCACAAAACAGTCCAATTTTTCCTCTGCTTTGGTCGGGATTTCTCGAATTCCTCATGAGAAGTGCTTTTCTTGTGGCGGTTACACGGTCGTAAAGCCCACTGTGCTTCTCTGCAAAAGCCGTGTTGCACACAGTGCAGTGGGCAAAATGCTTCCCTTTTCTCCACGAAACTGGGCATGGATGCTCCTCATAGTACTTTGGCAGAAAAGCCTTGCTGGGAGTTTGACCAAGCTTCTTTTTTTTTGCTCCGTGGCGGTTGATCGCCAAAGTCTTCTGAATCCGTGTTCGTCGCTGTAGCCATTTTTTTCCCTCCAGAAAGAATGAGCTAGGAAGTGACCGCGTTCAGAAAAGTATGTGCTGAAACGCCCGCGATAGTTGTAATAACAGCAGCAAGACCAACTGACTACGCTACTCTCGCGGGCGCCGGGCATGTTTTGCACGCAGTACACAACCGGTTAGTACAAATTATGGATCGGAACTCGCTCGCGTTTTTGCGTATTCAAAATGTCAAAATGTGTAGTCGAAACGAAACGTTTGCGTAGTATAAGACAAACATGCGTAGTTGCGTAGTTTGGGGACCAAAATCGTAGTTTACTACGCTCAATGTGTAGTGTAAACAGGTCTGCATCAACAATGACAACAATCAGAAACACACAACAAAAACCGAACAAAAGTGCACTTTGAAAGCATAAAGGCGTTCCTCACAAACTCGCAACACCAACAAAACGCTTCATCAATTTTATGAGGTGCAAATATTGATTTTCAACAGGACCTTCAATGCAAAACTGTTCGTGTGGGACACGCGAAAATAATAAATAACAACTGCACGACACTATCAGGCATGAACTATACTGAGAAAAAAACCACAACACCCAGTGAATATGAAGCTTTATGGCTGGCCACAAATGCCGCATGGCTGGTTGGCCTTTTGATGTGCGGATTGAATTAAGCACAGAATGGCTTCCCATTAGCTGCTTCATAAAAGGACAGATGCTGCTGCTCTTCTGGCGGGTATCATAGTCTGTGTCACTGCCACTTTTAGATGACAAAAGAAGGAGGACGGGAGGGAGGAGAGGCGGGAGGGAGGAGAGGCTAGAGGTGGTAGAGTGGGGGGTGCTGTAATGAAGGTGAGTGGCGGTGATAGTACATGTCCATGTAGTCGCAGTGTGTACGTGTATTTGTGTGTGGGGGAGAGGGAAAATGATATGGCCAAGCTGTTGTGTGTGTGTGTGTAGGTGAAAGAGAGACTGTGACAAGAGACAAAGAACATAGTACCAGTATCAACAAATGACCACAACTGGTAAAACAAAAACAAACAAAAAACACACTAAGCTAGTCTTACCGTTTGCCTGCAAGGTAGGAGCGTCTTCTTGATCAGGAAGAAGTTCTTTCCGTGCTGCTTCAGGCCTCTCACAAAGCGTTTCTGAAACATACAATAAACACAATCGTAAGTTCGTGCTGCAGCATTTCAAGTGTCACATCGCAGACGTCTCAAAGACAGGTTTTGAATGCAAGTTATGAGCTTACACCAAGGGATGAGGAGGGTATGAGGGCATGTTGAGGTATCAGATTAGGATTCTCCAGACTAAAAACGTTAATGACGTAAGAGAGTGTGTGTGTGTGTGTGTGTGTGTGTGTGTGTGTGAGTGTGTGTGTGTGTGTGTGTGTGTGTGTGTGTGTTTATGTGTGTGTGTGTGTGTGTGTGTGTGTGTGTGTGTGTGTGTGTGTGCGTGCGTGCGTGAGAGAGAGAGAGCGAGCGAGCGAGCGAGCGAGCGAGCGAGAGAGAGAGAGAGAGAGAGAGGAGAGAGAGGGAGGGAGGGAGGGAGGGAGGGAGGGAGGAGAGAGACAGACAGAGACAAAGAACACAGGGTTCAGTAACAAAACAAACAGATGCACCTCCAAATCACAACCTTTTGCAAACGACGTATACCATTATCAGCACTGCTGTTGTGAACATCAAAGCAACTTGCACAACACAAAACAACCCACAGTATCAGTCAAACTGTCCGTGTTACTGCTCTCTAATGCGAAACCCTAACAATAACAACTATCAGCCAAACGAGCAACCAAGCCACCAAACAATTTGCAGCGCAGACGCAAATCCGCAGGAACACAAAGAAATGTAAACAGCGCAGCTGACATCACAACACAACCCACAAATCACAAACACACGGCACGCAAGTTTATACGACCTGATCTACCCTTTTCACTCAAGCCTGAGGGCCCCTCGCTTTCCTTCTATTCCCCATTGTCGGTGATTTGCTTGTGCCGCAAACCATACCTAGTGTCAAGAAAGAACAGCGACTTAGAAATGACAAATCTCAGGGATTAGAACATGTTGGTTCCTCTGCTGTCTAATCGGGGAGACACGAGAGATTATTGTTCCGCTCTTTTCTACCAAACCTTTCCCTCTTTGTTCCACGGCATCTCTTTTTCTATCCGAAACGAGAGAGCTCCGAGGGGTGTTGAGCAGCTGGCAGGTGAGGGGGGGGGGGGGGGGGGGTTGTAACGTTGGCTGCAGTGTGTGCACACCTGAACGGGGTGTCTGCACAGGCACCAGCCTGATTTACCACTGCTATTACACGAAATAATATTTCTTCAATTTTTCGTTTAAACCGACAAAATTAATAGTATCTTATTGCCATTGGGGACGCTAGAGAAATTGACAAACAGACGTGTATTTCTTGTACAAATCTGGGTAAAAAAAGATAACGTGAGAAATCTATAGCCAAGGGCAAAATAACGAAGCTCACCGGACGCAATAAACCGAAATTACGAAAATAAGAATCACACAATATGAGAGGTTTCGTCTTCAAACTGACACACTAATACTGCGCATTTCCTTTATCACATCACAATTTTAGTGGAAAAACTGAATCCGACACGTACTTCTTCCCTGAAAATGTAAGCCCTCCTTCCCCCTTCGCTTCTCCTCAACAAAGCAAAACTTTCTTTCTTTCTTTCTTTATTTGGTGTTCAACGTCGTTTTCAACCACGAAGGTTATATCACGACGGGGGAAGGAAGGAGATGGGATAGAGCCACTTGTCAATTGTTTCTTGTTCACAAAAGCACTAATCAAAAATTTGCTCCAGGGGCTTGCAACGTAGTACAATATATTACCTTACTGGGAGAATGCAAGTTTCCAGTACAAAGGACTTAACATTTCTTACATACTGCTTGACTAAAATCTTTTCAAAAATTGACTATATTCTATACAAGAAACACTTAACAAGGGTAAAAGGAGAAACAGAATCCGTTAGTCGCCTCTTACGACAACAAAGTAAAACAAAACACTTCTGAATAGCCTAATTCAGTCTTTTATCTGCCTGTGGGGTTTCAGTTTCTGAGGATGTTCCGTATCCTGTAACCTGTATGCTCAGTGCATGTTTCAAGGAAGCCAAAGGGCGCATGCTGACAAACTGCAGCAGCTGCGCTATAAAGTTTGCCGTGTGGGAGGGAACGGGTGTGGTGAGTGGAGGTGGAAACGGGTGGGGGAGGTGTTTGCACTCCAAGCTCTAACATTACTAGCTTCTGCCTCAACAAAAAGCAACATAATCTTTTTGAAATACCAAAACTTCGCAGCGTAAAAAATACGGCTCCCGACATCAAAACCATTTTTACTGTTAGGAAGTGACACTGCATACGATCGCACTTGGCATCTTTGAAGGATAAGGACAGGATTATATTATCATACAAGTTCAACGAGAGAAAAAAATACATGCTGGAATATTTGTGGAGTAATGAAACTGTTTAAATATAAAAAAAAGCCCGTTAAAAAAACATATGAAAGGGATCACCCAACAAAAATGGCTAGCACATGACAATTTAATAACTACTCGCATGTGTGTGTGTGTGTGTGAGAGAGAGAGAGTGAGAGAGAGAGAGAGAGAGAGAGAGAGAGAGAGAGAGAGAGAGAGAGAGAGAGAGAGAGAGAGAGAGATGGGGGGGGGGGGTGTACTGTTTAGTAGGGTGTAAAAGTAAAGGAGCCAGTTCGGAAACTACATTCAAGTTTTACCAACTCTCTTTGGTGTTGTTTTCCCCTCCTCGGTGCACTATTAGTGTGAAATGTAGTGTGTGACAAAAGTCGACTGAAGCTCTTTTGTCCTTTGAGGGACTATAAGACTAACAGGAAACAGTATCTCCACGAATTCGCTCCAGGGGAAAGAAGTGATCTCCATGAGACACAAGAATAGATATCCCATGTAGATTGCAACATGTTTTAAGAGATAGAAAGATAAGAAATGCCATGACATGTCAATATAATCTCCCTAATCCCTACATTTAAGAAAGCACTTGTCAAAAAACGCTGAGGGAAAGGAGCATGCAGATGTGCTTAACTAGACGTTCTCTTATCGGAGCATCTTGCGAAGGCAAACAAACAAAAAATAGTCTGTTCACGGTATCCCGACCGACCCTATTTTTTCGCGCGACCCTAGACTTTATTTTGGCATTTGGGAAAAAAAAAAATCTTTGTTTTTTGGCAAAATAACTTAAAAAAAAGTTTTAAAAATCCCGACCTACCGACCCTATTTTTGTTGCCTATGTTACCGTACACAGACTTTTTTTTTGGCCTAATTAAAGATAAACTTTTGACTTCACAAGCTCTCCATTCATTGGAGGTTTGGTCCTTCGGTTCGAAACCATATGTCATCAACCTCCTCAACCCCAATAAATGCAGAAGAGGGGGTTGCGCGCGCGTGTTGTTTTCTGACTGTGTGTACGTTTGCCTGTGTGCATACATGTATGTCTTTGCCTTGGTTACATTCAAAAGGCCTAGGGTAAACAGTCAAGAATCAGTCGTGTGCGTGGGGGAGGAGGAGGGGGGTGTAGTAGAAAACGTACATAAACAAGAAGGGCAAAGCCCATACGACTCACATGCTTGACCTTGACCTTTACATGACCTTGACCTTCAGAGTCAAGGTCAAATAACTAAACCTAGCAATGACATCATACACTAAGAACTGCTTTACACAAAATTGTCCTACCAAAATACATGTGACCTTGACCCATCCAAGGTCATGCAACACAAAGCTGTTAATTCAAGACACAGGAAGTACAATGGTGCTTATTGGCTCTTTCTACCATGAGATATGGTCACTTTTAGTGGTTCACTACCTTATTTTGGTCACATTTCATAAGGGTTTGTTTGTTTGTTTGTTTGTTTATTTGTTGCTTAACGTCCAGCCGACTACGCAGAGCCATATCAGGACGAGGAAGGGGGGGATGAAGGGGGCCACTTGTCAAGCGATTCCTGTTTACAAATGCACTAACCCATTACTTGTGTCCCAGCAGGCTTTAGTAAAACTAAATTAATACCTACTGGAAGATTACCAGTTTCCAGTATGTTAAAATAGGCTTAACCTATCTACTGCTGGACTTACATCAGAACACTAACAGATTAAACTATACATGAATCGCGAGACAAGCGGCAAGAGAAGAGATTTTTGGAAAAAATACAGGTGAATGAGCAAGAAGGCAGAAAAAAGAAAAGAATTCATGAAGAAAAAGAGAGCATGACAGGAAAGAGGAACCAAAAATCTACCTAACAGCAAACTAGAAAGCTCCTGCGGTTCCAAAAACAGGAGGGGCCTTTAATTTCATAACCGCAGTGCCCCACTGCGGGATTTCATAAGGGTCAAAGTGACCTTGACCTTGATCATATGGGACCAAATGTGTCTCATGATGAAAGCATAACATGTGCCCCACATAATTTTTAAGTTTGAAACAGTTATCTTCCATAGTTCAGGGTCAAGGTCACTTCAAAATATGTATACAATCCAACTTTGAAGAGCTCCTGTGACCTTGACCTTGAAGCAAGGTCAACCAAACTGGTGTCCAAAGATAGGGCTTACATTGCCCTGTATAGCATACATAGCTAAGATTGCCATTCTCGATAACTTCAGAAAAAATGCGAAAATGTGAAAAATGGTCGTTTTTAAGACAACAATTACGGCCCCTGTGACCTTGAACTTGAAGTGAGGTCAAGTTGCCGCACATGTTTTTTGAGATCTTGTAACCATACACCATCAGGCCACATCAGGTGTTGATAGACTTAATAGTGTCCAAGAAATATCCAACGTTAAAGTTTTCCGGACGGACGGACGGACGGACGGACGGACGACTCGGGTGAGTACATAGACTCACTTTTGCTTCGCATGTGAGTCAAAAAACAAAATCGGTCATAAGGCAACAAGGAGGATAAAAACATGGAGAATCTCCCGCAGTGTTCTTTTCTGAACTTTTGTGGGCTCTACAAAAAAGGAAGTTGGGAAGCCGAGAAACTCCAATTAATCATCATCAGTTGCCACCGGCAACCCGAGGAAGCATTCATGGATAAACATTTTGTATACGTGTGTGGTGCAGATCTATTTATCACCACTTCAACATAACGTGCAAAAAATCAAAAATAAGATGTTTTTCTCTTGATACAAGGACAAAATGCTCGAAGACACACCTTCGAAAACAGATCACATTCACACAAACACACGCGCGCACACACACGCATGCAGTTACCAAAACATGTCACTCTGAAAGCCTTCAATAACGTGTCGATGTCTGGGTGAGAATAATTACAATAAATGTGAAAGAAAACACACCTAAAATCCAACCAGAAAACGATATTCGTCACCATCACCCCCTCCCCCCCCCCTTAAACTAACACGTAGACACGACCGAAAGGGTGTACACGCTACGCCAACCAAGAAACACCTGTACCCCCCCCCCCCCCCCCAAATCCCGTGCCATCTTTACTATGCCACAAAGCCCACTAATCACTTGAGTTATCAATCGCATTACCCTCTCCGCCCTCGCAGCAACACTAACCGTTCTCTTCTCCCCTCCCCTGTAGTTCTTACTATCCCTATCAGTCTCGCACCCAGCAAGAGAGCTAATACTGATTTCACGGCTGGCACACAGTATCTGTGTTCCCCTAATGGAATTCATCGACCCAGGAGACACCGGTGTCCCTGGTTTTCACAGCAGTTTACCACCCCGTCGACGGGGAGAGGAAAACTGATAAGATACATTTACAACATACCCACTCTAATACCCACAACAGTGTAATCTTCACCGAGGAGCTCGTTCGCACTGGAATTCAAAGGACCACGAGTGGTGTTTGAGTGGCAGTTAGGTACGAGCTTTACTGAGAGAACTGATAAGATAGTCGCACAATAGTTGCCATAACAACCACCAGGGAAAGTCAGGAGCCAAATACACTTCAGTGAGGTAGAAACAAGATGCCGTTTTCTTCTACTGTGTATTGTCGATGCTTACTGAAGCAAAATCTTACATAAACAAAATACCGAAAAGACAGTATCTTTCCCATACAGCATGATGTTTGATTGTACCAACGATGTGTAAGTTCTAACGACAAACAGACAGTTGCTCAGTAGACAGAAAAGGTGACGTTACATCAAAAATATTGCTGAGTGCTGGCTAATTTCTTTGACAGAAAAGGTTCCATTTTCCTGCTGACTTTCTCTGCATAAAAAAGGGGTACAACTTTCTTTAAAACTTGAGTCGTCTGCTTGTCAAACAGCCGCATAAACAACCCCAGACGCTAAACTACAAAATTACTCGAGATTTCTGAAACAAGGCAAACTTTGCCTTGAAACTTAGGAGCAAAACTATGCCGCCTCTGACTGGACCCCCTTTGACTACGGTTTAGTTAGACACATGGGAGTTATATTGAGTTAACATTCATGTTAACTTTGTACCAAAGTCAAAGCTGTACAAACTGAAAGATTTGTGTTGACAGTATTTTAGAGGTCAACCCGCTATTGCCGCGGCCCGTTGTTGCCGCAGCCCGTTATTGCTGCGACCCGTTGTTGCCACGGCCCTTTTTTTATTTATTTTTTTAACATTATGTACATTAGTTTTTATTGACGAGAAAATCTCTTACACAAGGAGAAAGGACGACCCCCAGCGGAAGTTTTCGCCACGTCCGCAGGGATTGGCACTCGCAACCCTGTGCATTGGAGGCAGGCGCGGTGGCCCGTTGTTGTAGGAGGGATGGAGGGAGGGAGAGAGAGAAGAGAGGGGAGAGATGGAGGGAAAGAGATAGTGGGATGGAGGTAGAGAGAGAGGAGGGAAGGAGTGAGAGAGGGAAGGAGTGAGAGAGGGGGGGAGGGAGATAGGGTGGGAGGAAGAGAGTGGGAGGGAGAGAAAGAGAGGGGGGAGGGAGAGAAAGAGAGTGGGATGGAAGGACAGAGGGGAGGGAGTGAGAGTGAAGGAGGGAGGTGAGAGTGAAGGAGGGAGGTAGAGAAAAGTCGATTGTTGGCGGTAGGGAGGGAGGGAGAAAAGGAGGCAGGGAAGTAGTATAGAGAGAGAGGTAGGGAGGAAGGGAGGGAGAGAGAGAAGGAGGGAGAGAGAGAAGGATGGCGGAAGAGAGGGGGGAGGAGAGAGGAGAAAGGAAAGGAGGGATAGAGAAAATGATGGAGGGAGGGAAAAAGAGAGAGGGAGGAAGAGAGATCGCGAGAGAGGTAGGGTGGGATAGAAAGATATGGGGGGAGGGAGAGAGAGAGAGAGAGAGAGAGAGGGAGGGAGAGAGGGAGGGAGAGAGGGAGGGAGAGAGGGAGGGAGAGAGGGAGGGAGAGAGGGAGGGAGGGAGGGAGAGAGGGAGGGAGGGAGGGAGAGAGGGAGAGAGGGAGGGAGGGAGAGAGGGAGACAAGGATCGTCAGGAGAATCATATAGAGAAGACAAATGTTTAAAATAAAACGTCATAAGGTGACGTCATAATGTCTCGCCCTATCAAGTTGCGGCAATAGCGGGTTGCGGCATGCCGCAGCAACAACGGGCCGCGGCAATAGCGGGCCGCGGCAATAGCGGGTTGTAACCGTATTTTAGACACACTTTTGAAGCCTAATCCTCTCAGAAGGTGACCCAGTGAAGACTATCAAACAACAACGTTATCAAATAAACAAGAAGAGCAAACGCTCGATCGAGTCACTTTCGCAGTTCTGAATATTATATGAGGCATCAGATGGACAGGAAGAAATTGCTATTCACAACACAATGAGTCACGTTCACATAAAATTTGAGCCCGGTCACTTTTATAGTTTCCGAGAAAAGCCCAACGTTAAGTTGTGTGTTGCCGAACAGAAAAGGCTAGTTATCTCCCTTGTTTTTCTGATAACGTTCGTAAAAGGCTACAGATGTAAATACTTTGATGTAAAGAATAATCCTACAAAGTTTCAATCACATCCGATGAACTTTGTCAAAGATATAAAATGTCTAATTTTTCCTTTGACGCTGACCTGTGACCTTGAAAAAGGTCAAAGGTCAACGAAACCATCGTTAAAGTGTAGAGGTCATTGGAGGTCACGACTAAACAAAATATGAGCCCGATCGCTTTGATAGTTTCCGAGAAAAGTCCAACGTTAAGGTGGTGTCTACGGACGGCCGGCCGGCCGGCCGAACGGCCGGCCGGACAGACTAACACTGACCGATTACATAGAGTCACTTTTTCTCAAGTGACTCAAAAACGAGAGTGAGAGAGAGAGAATATGAGAGAGAGAGAGAGAGAGAGAGAGAGAGAGAGAGAGAGAGAGAGAGAGAGAGAGAGAGAGAGAGAGAGAGAGAGAGAGAGAGAGAGAGAGAGAGAGAGAGAGAGAGAGAGAGAGAGAGAGAGAGAGAGAGAGAGAGAGAGAGAGAGAGATCTTGTCCGTGTATACGTGCGCATTCCTCCTTGCATTGCTCGCATGACCTCGCGAAGTCCGTCAATGCACAGGTCACGTGAACACAACGAGTCAACGGAGGACTCCCGTCTCCTTTGCCAGGTGACATAACCAGGTTGTAAAAAGAAACTCTCCCACAAACAGGTCGGAATCAACACACACAAACAGGTCGGAATCCACGCACATACACACACACACACAGACCAACACTGACCGATTACATAGAGTCACTTTTTCTCAAGTGACTCAAAAATATACAGCATGTTTTGATACATGTTATGATACACAAGACTGTCGTACTCATATATATCTGAACTAGATGATTACCCGCTTCGCCGGGTACCGGCTTCGCCGGGAAGAAGTAGAGCCGAATACCAGGCTGCGCCTGGGACCCGACTTTGCCGGGTGTACGCCGGCTTTGCCGGCGCACGAAGGAAAGGAGATAAACGCGCAAAACACTGGAGACCTTCTAAAAATAGTAACGTGCAGTGACCTTCTAAAAATAGTAACGTAGTAACGGGAATATGGATTGACGCCACACGGAGGAAGGGAGATAATCGCGGCTGAAAACACTGGAGAAGATAAAGAAGAGTTACTGGTAGTGGATCCCGACAACAAAAAAACAAAAAAACAAAAAATCGGTTCAGCGCGCACAGCGCTGCGCGCTGAGAGCACGTGTTGAAATATCTCATCGATGAGGTTGTGTCCGGGGTGTAGCTGAATACTGTGTCCAAATTTGAAAAAGATCCACCGAGAACTTTGGCCGTGCATCGCGAACAGACATACAGAAAGACAGACAGACACTAGTCGTATATAGATACAGGGTGACACAAAAAAAACAGATCTATCCCACCAAAAGTTTAATATTTTCTGAAATAATCAGCCGATTCTTTTATTTTTTCAGGTGAGCCAAGCTGAAATGATGTTCTAACAGCCCACCAAGTTTGAGCTTCAAGATGTCATGGACAACGGAGCATAAGACATTTATAGTCGAGGCCTATTTTCGGTCGAATTCTATCCAGACTGGTCAGCCGCAGATGTGACCCAGAGTGGTCCCCCTATTCACCGGACTTGAACCCCCCAGATTTTTATCTGTGGGGGTACCTCAAGGACAGGGTATATGGCAACAACCCCCAGACCATCCCTGATCTTAAGGCAGCAATAACAGCAGCTGTAAGAGCGATCCCACATCTGCGGCTGACCAGTCTGGATAGAATTCGACCGAAAATAGGCCTCGACTATAAATGTCTTATGCTCCGTTGTCCATGACATCTTGAAGCTCAAACTTGGTGGGCTGTTAGAACATCATTTCAGCTTGGCTCACCTGAAAAAATAAAAGAATCGGCTGATTATTTCAGAAAATATTAAACTTTTGGTGGGCTCTGTTTTTTTTGTGTCACCCTGTAAATAGATGGAATCTTGACTTGAAATTAACGTAGACCAGCTTCTTTTTTTAAGAAAAGGCTTTGATTTTTTTCCAACAACTATTTGAAGTCTCATCTTTCCCTGTTTCATTTGATACGATCAAAGAACATGAACTAAAACACCCCGCTCATCAAAGACAAAAACCACAATTCGTTCTCCAATACTAAACCCACAGCCCCTCTTAGATCCAGCAAATCAATCAATACAACTTGGGAGAGAAGGAGAGAGAGACAAGAGATCGCGAAATGTTTTGACAAACCGGTGAACTGCAGAGTGAAGCGAACAGGATCACGGGTAAACAATCTCCAGCTTTCAAACCCACACTTGAATCAGGCCGGCGATGGCTGGGCAAACAAAGCCGCCTCGCCGCCTTATCGCCCTGTGTTTGCACTCCATGAAGTGCATAAACTTTTCCTCATCACAATACAAGGCGATCGATGTCTGCCACTCATATCTACCGTCACGGCTAATCTCTTCTTACACTTAAAATATCGACCTCGGGTGCCTCGGCTTTGCACCAAACCTGTCAGGCAGTGGGTGCGAGCGGCGGGATATTAATTTGTACAGCCTGTGTATGCGCGAGGCAACCACAAACATGCTTCGTAAATTATTCAGGGCGCTATAGGAAGGCTACTGGGGCATTATACTCTCTGAAATATTTTGTTTACCAGTGCGCATGCTGTATAGATACAATCATGACCAGAAAGCTCTTTGAAGAAACCCAGCCTCAGATCTGTGCACTTGACTTCAATCACAGTCGCTGACGGAGCTAAATTTAGCCAAACTTCTCCTGTAGTTGGCACCAAACTACATCACAACACAACCGCCATCCCCTTTCCTCTTCTCTTTGCTTCTCCCGGGGGAGTCATGACCGCGGCTTCCAATCTTTTCATTGCTCTCCCATTGTCGTCTGCTTCACCCTACTAATCTTCCCTCCCCTCACAAAAGAAGGCCGACAGGGGAGAGTAAAAGAGCTGCCACAATAGGGGAGGAAACTACAGCAATCCCTTTCCTTAGGTTTTTTTTTTCCTCCTTTTGTTTTTCTTTTTTCTTTCTTTCTCACTTCACCTGCTCTTTATGCAGATCATGTGTGCAAAAAATACCACATATGTTTGTGGGTGGTTTTTTTTAACAAATGACTTCTAGGATGAATGATTTTTGTCTTGAGGCAGACTGCTGAGAAGCTTATGCTGTCAAGCTGATTCATCACTGCTGAACGGTATTTGAAACTGTGTTTATAAACCTAGATTTTAAGTACCTGACACATGACACTTACTTTCTGTACTGAATACACTTAACTCTATCATTTCATCCTACTGACTGTGTTTCTCTTCATATAGTGAGTGATGTTTGACTCCAAGGCGATTGAGCTAAACTAAAACTACTCTCAAACAGAGTGTGGATCTTCTCTTCATTTGAACATTGGAAAGCATCATGAAGCTGTGCTGTTTACATCCAAGCTTGATAACATTTCTCATGGTTCACCCCCAGACATATACAATTTCAATGTAACGGATTCCACTGCCTTCAATCTCACACTTCTTCAGAGAGATTTGAAGACATGCATACATGTATTAACTTTGTCGTGAAAAAAAAAATGCACTCCTTGGTATGCACATCCAGCCAGCCATACGTTGACACCAGACCTGTTTACCCCTAAAACATTGCATGTGTATTTTCTGGGAGCAAAATGAGGCAAATGTGTAGTTTTGTAATTGAATGTGTAGAATTTCTCGTCAACCTATCACAACAACAAGAACAATGATTGCTACTTTTTACCACATGTATTGATTGACTGACGGAAAAATGGGAATTGCAGACAGTGCAATGAGCATGATGTTTTCCTTTCCGCGAAGACAAGGCATGGGTAGTCCTGATGATATTTTGGCAGAAAGACTTGGTTCGGCGCATTGCTCGTCTTTTTCTTTTTGGTCGGTGGCCTTTCGGAGTCATTTTCTTCACAGTTCTCATCTTCACTTTCGTGTGCTCTGCGTTCAGCCATTGTGTCGAAACGCCCGCATGGTTTGGCAGTAACGCTTTCAGTTGTGCCCGGCATTTGCTTGGAGAAGCCTATTCGGCATTAACAAGCTACAACGCAACGCCCGTGGGCGCTTTACGCGCTGCACGCAGCAAACGACTGCTGGCCGAAAACATGGATTGGAAAATGGATCGGTCAAGGGAGATGAAGAAAATTACGGATTGTGATATGCGTAGCCGAAACAATACCGTTTGCGTGCAGGGACGGGGCGGTGTGAGAGCACAACGGGACAAGGAACAGGTGTAAAGACGAAAAAGAAAAAAAAATTTTTTTTTTTTAATACCGTTTGCGTAGAAAACGACAGACTTGCGTAGTTGCGTAGTATATTATTCAAATTCGTAGTTTACTACGCTCAATGTGTAGTGTAAACAGGTCTGTGACACATATCATGTGCATTAACACACACACGAACACACCCCCACAACAGTTGCATATGCACACTTACACAAAAGCAGACAGACACACACAGAGAACATTAGAAAACTTACCGAATCTTCTTCACTCCATTTTTTCTCAATGGTCTTCATGGCTGGGCATTTGACAAGTGCCTGCAGAGCTTTTGTTGTGTCATAGTTGTGTTTGTGAAGCTGCACAAGAAAATATTCCATTACCACCAATAAAATATGCAGTAGCTTAGTTGTTAAAGTTCATACCTTTGCTTCTTACTGGCTCTAGTAGCATGCATATTGTTTTATGGCAGCTGCATGCTGCTCTGCAAATAATCAGTCAACTCTGCATGCTATTTCTATTTTCTATTTCAAAGAACAGGTGAATTGGATAAACATTCAATCATTTTCAAACTTTTTTGAAGTTGAACACGGATAGTCAGCTTATTATCTACATAAAGATAAATTCTCAAACAGATAAACAGTACAATAATACCAAGTTTTTCACGTTTGATATAAATACTGACATAGACACACAGATGTCCACACAGACACACTGTCATACTTACAATGTCTATGGCGTTTATGGTGGTGTCGTCAGCAGAAGCAGCCCCCTCCATGTCATTCACAGCCCCATCGCACATACCCGCAAAGGCTGCGATGCTCCTGGAGAAAGAATAAGACGAAACGTCAACCATACTTGTATCTATTTCACTGCAATTATTCCTCACAAACATTTTGTATCAACTGAAGTTTTTTCCTGACCAATCTTTAGGGATAGCGTGGTTCCTCCGAAAGCGGCGTATGGCTGCCTAAATGGCGGGGTAAAAACGGTCATACACGTAAAATTCCACTCGTGCAAAAGCACAAGTGTACGTACGTGGGAGTCTAAGCCCATGAACGAAGAAGAAGAAGAAGAAGAAGGGATAGCGTGAACTGGGTGGCCGAGTGGTAACGCACTTGCGCTCGGAAGCGAGAGGTTGCGAGTTCGACCCTGGGTCAGGGCGTTAGCAATTTTCTCCCCCCTTTCCTAACCTAGGTGGTGGGTTCAAGTGCTTAGTCTTTCGGATGAGACGAAAAACCGAGGTCCCTTCGTGTACACTACATTGGGGTGTGCACGTTAAAGATCCCACGATTGACAAAAGGGTCTTTCCTGGCAAAATTGTATAGGCATAGATAAAAATGTCCACCAAAATACCCGTGTGACTTGGAATAATAGGCCGTGAAAAGTAGGATATGCGCCAAAATGGCTGCGATCTGCTGGTCGATGTGAATGCGTGATGTATTGTTTAAAAAAATTTCCATCTCACACGGCATAAATAAATCCCTGCGCCTTGAATATGTGCGCAATATAAATTGCATTAAATAATAATTTAAAAAAAATAAAAAAAATAAATCCCTGCGCTTAGAACTGTACCCACGGAATACGCGCGATATAAGCCTCATATTGATTGATTGATTGATAATTAGTAATTTCTTATTCAATCATTTTTATTGACAACACTTTCTTCCCCTCAGCTTACTGAGGAGAGCAGAAGGTGATGTGAGTGATAATGGAACAGAATAAAGTATAATTTCGAGAAAAACAAAAGAAATACATTGAGAATTAAAATGTTTCACAAAAAGTTGGAAAAGTACAATTGATTACACAATTTCACGACACAACCTGTTCTAACCTTTTTGGGAGTCAACAATACCACGTATGATAATTGTCTGGGTAATTGCCCTGAATCCCACCATTATTCTTTTTCTGACCCCCCCCTTTAAAGTCAGAATCAAGACTTCCATCCGTCTGAGACTGAGCTTTCTCATATCTTATGCTCACAGCATCTGTAAATTTATCTCTAATTTGAAGACTTTTTGGACATCAAATTATTAAATATTTTTGGCATTCCTAAAAGCGGGGTGTCTGTCAGTGCATCTGGACCTCATGAAACAAAATGTCAGCCTTACCTAGCCGCACGGAGGTACATGACCAGGTCGGAATCCTCCACGCGGTTGGGCCGCCATTGGATTTCCTCGTAGTCCTGACATTCTTCCGCCATCTGATTCGGGGTCAGGTTGGGCTGGCATTGTGGAAGAAGGGCCTGGGAAAAGGATAACTTGAATCACAACTTTTACAAAACTTCTGTTATAATTTCACTGTACTAGTACTAAAGAGTTATCACAGCAGTAGCTGTGCAAAACAATGAAATGAACTTGACTAAATGAATATACTGAAACAATTAATTTCACTACATGTACCAGCACTTGGCAAAGTCTGCAATATCGAGCAACATTTAAAAAGGATAAGAATGCATTTCTTCAACTTCAAGAGTTCAACATTTGCACTTCCTCCAAGACTCACTGAAGAACTCAGTTTGCCAGAAATTATCCAAATTTAGAAAACACACACAGGTAAACAGGCCGACATAAACTCTCTCTTCTTTTTACTATCAGTGACAAGATACACATCTGAACATAGATAGATGTATGAATGAATAAATGAGAGAGAGAGAGAGAGAGAGAGAGAGAGAGAGAGAGAGAGAGAGAGAGAGAGAGAGAGAGAGAGAGAGAGAGAGAGAGAGAGAGAGAGAGAGAGAGAGAGAGAGAGAGAGAGATGCCTTGCAGTTGCAACAACAATATACATTGCTGTAGAATGTCAGGGTGGTTTTTTTTAACAGGATGATACATTTTATTCTAAAACACAAACACACACACACACACAGTGACACACACACACACACACAAATGGCATACAAAACATGCCAACAATCACACAGATTAACTGGTATACACGATGACAGGTCTGATCCCCCAAAAGTGTTAGTGCTGACCTGGTGGCTGGAGCCCACCCGAATCTCTCCCTGTGTTGTCGCCAGCCTTTTGGTCTGTGGGTTATAGCCGAGGACGTAGAAGAACACGTCCTGCTGGGGCTTGAAGGCCCGAGCAGACCCAATGTCCTGGTAGTGCACAACCTTGCACTTCCCTCTGAAACACATTAGCAATAAAAAAAATTGATATACAGTGGACCCCCCACACCCACCTCAATGTCCTAGTAGTGGACAACATTGCACTACCTTCTGAAACACATTCACATTTAAATTAAGATACAGCGGAACTCCCCTTTGAAGGCCCGTTCTGACCCAATGTCACGGTGGTGGACATTTGTTTTAACAACCTTTCACTTCAATTCCCTCTGAAACGGATTCACATTAACATTTAGATACCCCCCCCCATTAGACCTTCAAAAATCAGGTCTTAAAAAGGATGGTTTCCTATTAAAATTGGGGTAAATTCACAGATATTATGAACAGAAAATCTGAAACAGTGTCTTACTTTTAAAAGGGAGGGCGTCTAACATTTTTTTAGTGTGATAGGGGGGGGGGGGGGGGGGGGGGGGTGTCTTAAAATGTGGTTCCACTGTAATGAAACACATCCACTATTTTATACAAATTGTGGCAACTTGCACTTATCTCCTTACATTTCCACCGTATCTCAGGAGTTTACTGTGGTTTCAACTTCATACATTTTATTATTTCAATTCTTCTGCCTGAGTCGGTTTGTAAGGGACAAATGGCCTTTTATTGTTGTTGAAATGTTAAACAACCAAACAAACAAGCACAACCACACAAAAAACAGGTAGAAGAACTTCTTATGGAACTTCTGAAAGGGTGTTCTTATACTGGCTTTTCCAGCTTAAATCATGACAAATTACTCATATTATTATTACTGCTAGTTTCTTGGTGCTAACAAGTAAAATGGCAAACAACAGAGTAGGCTGACGGACAAACTAGCGAAAGATAGATCTAGGCATACACTGATACAGAAATCTAAACTGCAGAGACATACGTGATGAATAGGTGTGCATACATATTACATGTCTGTCTTGTCTTGTCTTTCCGTTATTGCCCACAATCAGCAGTAGTGATTACTTCGGCACTGGATTTTTTGTACACACCGACACACTCTCTATCAATGTCTCACACACACACACACACACACACTCACGTACCTTAGATGGGAAATGGGAAATGTGTCAGTTGCATTGGATTTCGAGATGAAGAGTTCCCGTGATCGGATTTTTGGATCCTTGATTATGGAGTCACAGGGACCTGTAACATACAAGACAAAAAAATTCCATGAGCCACAAGCAATGCATTGATGTTTAGTAAGTTCTAAAACAACAGGCTCTTTCGTTGCCTCCCACTCTCCCTACCCCTTCTGGAACTCGACTCTCTCTGTCTGAGTCTGACTTTCAGTTTCACTGCACAAACTCACAAGAACTTCAGAAGTCAGTATAAGTGACAGTCACACCCCAACCTCAAAAGAAAACTGGGACGCTTTAATCCTACAGAGAGTGGAACTCAACCAGCCCAATAAACTGATAGTTACTTAGTTAGCTTTTGACATCAACCACATACTATTATTATTACTATTAGCCTAATAATCACAATATATAGCTATTCTGATGGACACGTGGGGGAATTCGGGGGCTGTGATTGGATGGTCTCACACATCCCTTTTCCGATCATCAAAGCATAACGCTACGAAAGTCGGCCATTTTTGCCGATATCCAAACGATATCGGCAAAAACAAAGACGCATGGTTCCGGTTTCTTCCACGTGTATAAAGTACACGCATACCTCGCCAGGTTTGTTCCTGTGACTAGTCGACAGACGATGCCATTTGCTTTGTGTGTGTTTTTGTTCTTGATTACTGTACATGACATACATTACGTGTAAAATCCAGTTCTTTAACAGGCAACAAACCTTGCACATTTCCAGAAGCTGCAATCTGAAGAGACCTATCTCTGATTCTAGCAGACGATCTCTCCAATGTTTAACACAAAATCAGCAAACTCTCCTGTCACATAGAACGTCCATTGTATAGTGCAATGTTGAAATGAAGTTACCGGTCTGAAACATTTCGTCGTTTCTTCTGAGACAATCCTTGTTCTCTTATCATCTACAGATTTACCGCAGTCTTCACCACGCGAATTCCCAACAGAAGTCAGACTTTCGAACATACAATCTACGTAGGCAAGCATGATACGTCATGACGTCATATGATTCCTAACATATTGACGTAATGCTAAGCATCCGGTTATCTCGAGTTTTCTCCGTAATACATGTCCGTGGGTTTTTCAATGTTCGGTTATTTCCGTGGCTTCATGCGGAAAGGGAACCGTCGTCTGCAATCAACGACATGGACCATTCTGGTACTTGTTGCCGACAAAAACATGATTTTAACACAGAATTTAATGTCAGAATAGCTATATAAACGCTATTGTGTTTTCATCGTAGCAATAGGGTCCGATATTTAGACTCGAACAAGTATAATGCGACTCGTCTTCGACTCGTCGGCATTATACTTGTCTCGTCTAAATATCGGGCCCTATTGCTACGCTGAAAACACAATAG
>NC_090254.1:35003728-35018728 GCF_037325665.1 Littorina saxatilis
AGAGAGAGAGAGAGAGAGAGAAAGAGGGAGAGAGAGAGACTGAGAGAGAGAAAAAGAGAGAGAGAGAGGGGGGGAGAAAAGGCTGGGCGACAGACAGGCGGGCAAACAAAGAGAGACACAAATCGTACACATTAATTCAATCTGACACCAAAATATCAGTTGTCATCTCCAAGACACTTCACACACAAAAACACAGCCATCATTTCCATCAACGCTTCATGCAGCAGCACATCAGCCTCGATATAACTGATGACGAAAATAACATAAAGCGTTTAATACCCTCTCGTTCGGAGCGGGAGGTGGGGGAATTAAAAGCAGTGACGCACACAAGTGATAAATTGATAATTGATGAGGAGTTTCCTGCAAGCCAACGCTACGGTGCAAACGTGTATTGATCTCAATAACACTGCGAGTGGTTTGAGCGCTCTCGGTTGTCCTTTCTCGCTGTTCTCGCGGAGTCCTCGATGCCGAGACGAGAAATCTTGCCGCGCACATTACGGGCTGGCCGAGACCCGTGTCAGTAATTTGGATTGAGTGATTGCTGGCTGTGATTATGTCAGCTCGGGGAAAAGGTCGATGACGATGATGATTATGTGTTTCTTGTGTGCGTGCATGAAAGGGGGGGGGGGGGATGAATGGTAGGAGGGGCAGGGGAAGAGAATAGAAATCTGAGCAAGAGAGAGACAGAGCCAGAAGAAGGACGCATAGGCAGAGAAAAAGACAAAAGAGACAGAGACATATTCAGAGAGAAAGAGACGGAGAGAGAATATCAATATGGTTTTGTGCCACGTTTGTATGCGTAAGCTGGGAATAGCAAAGAAGGGTATCACCCATCTCTGTCTCTCTCTCTCTCTCTCTCTCTCTCTCTCTCTCTCTCTCTCTCTCTCTCTCTCTCTCTCTCTCTCTCTCTCTCTCTTTTTTAGACCTAAACACTCGTGCCATACGGCACTGACAGAACTGGTGGACTCTTGGTTATCAAAAATCAACTCTAATAAGTTATGTGGAGCACTGTTTATGGACTTTGCAAAGGCATTTGATGTTATTGATCACGCCCTCCTTTTGCGGAAACTTTCCATTTATAGACTACCACAGCCCACACAGACTTTTATAGCCTCTTTTTTGTCGGGAAGAACACAAAAAGTTACCTTTAACAGTTCGAGCTCTGAAGCAATGCCAATTTTATATGGGGTCCCACAAGGCTCGGTCCTCGGACCTTTATTATTTTCTGTCTACATCAATGACTTACCATTACACATATCCTCTGGACAGTGTGATATGCTAGCTGATGATACTACTATTCATACCTCAGGTGATGATATTACTTCGGTAGTCGACACGCTTCAGAAGTGTGTCGATGATGCTGTAGAATGGACGCATTTAAACCACATGTCTCTCAATCCAGAAAAAACAAAGTATATGCTAATTACTACGCGTCAAAAACGACAAGTCATGTCGGAACCAAAGAAGTGCATTTCTGTTGATAGTCAGCTGATAAACGAGGTTAGTGAACACAAAATTTTGGGTGTAACTATTGACAACAATCTAACATGGGGCCCTCATGTAAGTAACTTATGTAAATCTACAGCAAAAAAGTTCATCAGTCTGCAAAGATTAAACATTTTCTAAATTTTGATGCGCGCAGAACATTTTTTCAAGCGCATGTGCAGTCTGGAATAGACTATGCATCAACCCTTTGGGATTCTGCAAGTGATGCAGCTTTAAGACCCCTAAAATCTTTGCACAGACGCGGAGTAAAAGTTGTTCTGCTGAAAAACAGCACCCTCTCTAATCATGACTACAAAAAAGCTGAAATTCTTCCACTTTCATCCAGACTAGCGTTTAACAAGGCAAGGTTTATGCATAAAATAGTTCTTGGACGTGTACCAGACTATTTAACTAAAAGAATATTATTAACTGAGACTTCATCAAGCCGCACGAAGAAACTAAATGTTCCCCTCCCTAGAATTGACTTGTATAAAACTAGTCTGGCATATTCAGGTCCATTTCTGTGGAATGGTTTACCAGTCTCTCTCAGACAGCCACTTTCTGTTGCCAGTTTTAGAAGACATACTTTTTTGTATATGCTTTCATCGTCGTGTGGCACTTAATGCCTCGATCAGGTACTGCTGTTTGATAAGTACATGAAGATCTACTAGTATAATCATTTCATTTCAGTTAAGTTTTTTTTTTAATGATTATGTGTACAATGTGTACATGTGTGTGTGTGTGTGTGTGTGTGTGTGTGTGTGTGTGTGTGTGCGTGCGTGCGTGCGTGTGTGTGTGTGTGTGTGTGTGTGTGTGTATGTGTGTGTGCGTGTGTCTGTGTGCGTGTGTGTCTGTATGTGCATGTATGTCTGTGTGTGTCTGTGTGCATGTGACCGTGTGTGTCAAAGTGTGTGTTTTAATGTATACCATTACCAATGACCATGTATGCTATGAACATATTTTTTTTCCTCTTTGTCTGATTTAATAACCATGTTTTTATGTTTTTGCTTTGCTTCTTCTTCTGCTTTAATATTATGCACTGGTTAGTTAATTCCCTCTTGGGCGAGGGCTGGATGAAAAAAGATCTTTGCTGTATCTACTCCATTACCCTCGAAAAATAAAGTTGGTTCGTTCGTTCGTTCGTTCTCTCTCTCTCTCTCTCCCTCTCCGCGAATATAGTCATGTGTCAATGTGCTTATTTCTCTGTAAATGAACGTTTTCGTAACAATGGTCTCGACCACAGCCCTACCCTGCCTATGTCTACATGTTTCTCGTGCCCCCCCCCCCCCCCACCCTTTCTACCCCTTCGTCTCCACAGGGGTGCCATCAAACGCACCCTAACCGTGACGTGACTAAGATACCCGATCACTCAACTCGGGTATGCGCTTAGAAATCTCTCACTCTCCCGCAGGTAAGGTATACTTATGTGACCTTCTGTTTTCTTGCTTTCCTACCTGGCAGGTGCAAATGCCACGATTCTGGCTAATTGAGAGTCAGTCCTTGCTTGCATTGCAGAAGCTTAAACAGAGTTTCAAATCACGACACGAAATAAAACCTCAATGTGGCGACGTCTGCATGGCGTAAACCAGCGAGTGGATACAATGGCAATGGTTGATGATATTTTGATGATATTCACCAAGTCAAAGGGCAATCTTTAGACAAGTTATCTCCCTTCGTTTGTGTTAAGGTCCAAGCTGACGTCTCGATCTGTAGTATTCCATTCACCCTGAGATACGCACAAGATGTGTAACCATCCTGCCTATCTGTAGTATTCCATTCACCCTGAGATACGTACAAGATGTGTAACTATCCTGCCAATCTGTAGTATTCCATTCACCCTGAGATACGTACAAGATGTGTAACTATCCTGCCTATCTGTAGTATTCTATTCACCCTGAGATACGTACAAGATGTGTAACTATCCTGCCTATCTTCTGGCAGCAATTATTGTTCGCGCTGCAGTTACGTAGATATCGGGTTAGAAGACAAAACTGAAAAATTCTGTTTCAGTTAAAAACAAACTGCTGCATGCTAACTGTACCGATTCTGCTTGCACCGACTCCAAAGGGAGAGAGAGAGAGAAACAGAAAGCGAATCGGAGAGAGAGAGAGAGAAACAAATAGAGACAAAGACAGACAGACAGAGAGAGAGGGGACCAATACTCCTCTCCGACACAGTTGTGTCACCTTTCCCTTGGCCTTCATTGCCTCTCCCACCCACCTTCACATTTACAAACATGTCAACACACGTAAAGCTACCCCATTGGCATAGGGTTCACCATTAACGCCAATCTGTTAACAACCTCTACAACGAACAGAAACACTTGTCAAAAGTTAACTGCCATACGAACCAAGAACGGCCAATAGCCTACACCTCCTTGTAGCACCATACACTGCAAAACATGCCTTACCCCGTCAACAAAGCCCCGCCTTTTGTCAATCAACTATGTACACCGCAGCCTGCTAATATACCTCGCTCAAATGCCTGCTTTCAATAGCTTTCCTTCCACATCAGTCGTTATGTCGTATACAGAAACTACTTCTACAACCCGACAAGAGGAGTGAACTAGCATTTTGCCTGAACGCACTCTGATCTCCCCTGGTGGCTCGCCGAAACCACACGTTAAACGACGGTGAACAGGGGCGGTCTCGTC
The DNA here is from genome assembly GCF_037325665.1 of Littorina saxatilis. Lineage (NCBI taxonomy): Eukaryota > Metazoa > Mollusca > Gastropoda > Littorinimorpha > Littorinidae > Littorina > Littorina saxatilis. Next base: position 35,007,867 of record NC_090254.1, read on the forward strand.
TCGGTCACCAAGTTTCCGCCGGTGAAGGCAAGAAATGACATTCACGGTCAGCCCAGGTTTGCCGAGACTCTTTCTGTCGCACACGGTGGCTCGCTTGATCCCTTCTTGACAAACTGGTTCGCGTTTCGCCGAGGGTTATGGATTTGTCGCGGAGCGAATAAAAGCCGCTGGAATGCTTCGGTTGATCCTTCCATCTCGCACTGGGGCTTTTCATAGGCCATGTGTTGACTTTAATCCCTTGCGGGTTCTGCTTGTAATCTCTATGGTTGACCTTTTAGGCGTTGATTCGCATTCCATTACACGTGTTTGGCGGCTTGTCAATTAAATGTTTAACCTGAGTAGATTGAGCGTTACTACGCATGGAATTAACTCCTGGACAAGATTGCTGTAGTTGTAATTATTTTGGTTGTGTAGTAGTGCATTGAAGAATAAATCTACATGAGAGGAAGTACTGAAAATGGACAATGAACGGCTTGACGGACAGAAAGACTCTCTCTCTCTCTCTCTCTCTCTCTCTCTCTCTCTCTCTCTCTCTCTCTCTCTCTCTCTCTCTCTCTCTCTCTCTCTCTCTCTCTCTCTCTCTCTCTCTCTCTCTCTCTCTCTCTCTCTCTCAGAGAACGCACAAAACAGAGCTCTCCCGAACTCCTTTCTCCCTTTTTAACCAAAGCAAGGAACACCCCCTCATCAGTTAAGGTTACGCCAACATGGAGAGAGACACAGAGAGAGAAAAAACCGTAACACAACATTACTTTCAAGCACTCATGTCTTCAAAGCACATCCATCCACACGCCTGTAGATTCCAAAACAGCTCTGCTATACGAGGAAGATAAAGGGGGCTCTACAAACAGGGGCAGCTGATGTACTCACTCAAAACAGTTCGCGGAAGTCAGCACTCGTCAGAACGCCCAGAGATATTCTAAGCACTCCAAGCTAGCTGCCAGAAGCCTCGCACGATACTTCAACGAACACGCCACAGCATATAGACTGCACGTATTCCCAACAAGAACTCCGTATCAATCGACAAGCGGGAATGCTGCTAAATTTGTCAGTGAAACTTGTGTGTTGTCTGCGTCAGCCAAACGTAAATCAAGACCGTAAGCTCCTCCGAAAACGGCGTATGGCTGCCTAAATGGCGGGGTAAAAAACGGTCATACACGTAAAATTCCACTCGTGCAAAAAACACGAGTGTACGTGGGAGTTTCAGTCCACGAACGCAGAAGAAGAAGAAGAAGAAGACCGTAAGCGCAAAACAGCTATGTTGTTTACAAACGTATCTGTCTACAGCCAAATCACAACACGATGGCGATAGCTGCAGGGTCTTAATGGTTGTTTGTCGTATCTTATCACACCAATGTATTATCTTTATCACAAACTTATCTACAGTGTCTACAGCCAAATTAGAACACGATGGCGATGGCTGTCGCAGCAGGTTCTTAATAATTGTTCTTAATCTTATCACACAAATCTATTATCTTCATCACGGAAATCTATTATCCTTATCACGAAAATCTATTGTGTACGTCAACACAATTTATTATTTTTATCACGCAGAACAATCGACAAAGACTAAAAGCAATGCTGACGCATAGAAATGTACATCCACGTAAGCTGATCCGTGGAACGATGAGGGTTGTAGGCTGTTAAGTGTTATGATATCACAGCATGCCTTCAGCTCTGAATGATGTAAGCTGGATCATAAAGTTCTGGGTCGCACTGCACATTAATATTCACGTCCTGTCATTAATATTCACGTCCTATCATTAATATTCACGTCCTGTCATTAATATTCACGTCCTATCATCATTTGTTGTGTGCGTTTCAGCAATGGATTCCCAAGGGGCCTGGCTGTCACCGTTTCAGCACAAACACATACTCCTGTCTGCTACAAAAATAATAATCCATGTTATCTTCTCCAATAAATACAGCGCTGTCGTGACTGAAAATAGCAATAACAAGTTAACTATTCTTGTAGATAATTTTACTTATCATCTAACTAATTAGCCAACTGAGCGTAACCGCACACACCAGGAAAAAAAGTGTTCGCCGAACTCGATCTCTTCAAACAAAGAGACTCATATTCTACTTCAGCAAGTTGCAATGAACAGCAATAAACTTACAATAACTTCCTGGTTGTAATATCCAATGAGTTTTCGAGACAGCAAAGTGAAACAGCATGCACATAAAACTATAAATTAATGATCCCTCTCACTGCACACCAGCAGCTGATAAAGCCGACAGACTAATATTAATACACGGCAATGAATTCCGATCACATCCCCGCTGGCTGTGCACATACACCAGACTGAAACCAACAAGCTGAGAAGAAGCTTTAGCAGCTCAGAAACCACAAACAGCGCACGCAACACAGAGCCCACTCCTCCTCCTCCTCCTCCTCCTCCCCCCCCCCCCCCCCCCCCCCCGTCAACTGTGCATAAATCGTAGCAATGAAGTGCGATAATCGATCGCAGCAGATCTCCAATAGTCTCGCCGGATCGCTCACTCTCAGTCAAGTTAGCGTCGAGAGAGCCAAGATGCCAGCAGCTATTTACCAAGACACTTCAGTGGCTGGCCGGTCTACTCACAATAACACAAGTAAGTGTTGTGAATGTCAGGACGGAAGAAGTAAGCGGCGCGAGAACCAAGAAACGAGGACAAACGATCAATCATTACAATCTCAAAAACCGGATTATTCCCAGCATGCATCATAAACATTAGAAACACAACACGATTTAAAAAAAATAAACCAGAAGACTCTCCAAGCACGCAGCTCAACCAAAGGAGAAATCATAAAAGCTTGCTGGTGGGATTACTTCCGACTCATGTTAGAGACATAAACACTGAGACATAAACACTGAGACATAAACACTGAGACATAAACACTGAGACATAACAAACTAAACCCAAAACCTTCTTCACCACTGATTCAAACAAGTTAGGGAAACACTTTAAACACACACACACACACACATGCACACATACACACACACACACACACCCCCCCCCCCCATACACACACACACCCACACGAGTCGGAAGGTCGCCAGACAACACTCCACCAAAGCGATGCTGATGAAGAGAAGAGGAAGTCTCCTCAACCCATTTACCGGAGTGACAAACGACAAGGGACGCACTGCAAAGGGTCAACAGCAGCTCGCATCACATGCTTGTCAACAGCGTTAGCAAAACGCTGGGGCCAACTTGCAGTCTTGTGACGAACACCACCTTATCCTAAAAGCGAGATGACGTGTCCCGTGTAACGTGGCCTCAGCAAGATGGAGAAGGAAAACACCGTGTTAAATGAGCTTTCTTTCTTTCTTTATTTCGTGTTTAACGTCGTTTTCAACCACGAAGGTTATAATTATCGCGACGGGGAAAGGGGGGGAGATGGGATAGAGCCACTTGTCAATTGTTTCTTGTTCACAAAAGCACTAATCAAAAATTAGCTCCAGGGGCTTGCAACGTAGTACAATGTATTACCTTACTGGGAGAATGCAAGTTTCCAGTACAAAGGACTTAACATTTCTTACATACTGCTTGACTAAAATCTTTACAAACATTGACTATATTCTATACAAGAAACACTTAACCAGGGTAAAAAGAGAAACAGAATCCGTTAGTCGCCTCTTACGACATGCTGGGGAGCATCGGGTAAATTCTTCCCCCTAACCCGCGGGGGGAGTTAAATGAGCTAGCGCGCGTGTGCACACAAACACACACACACACACACACACACACACACACACACACACAAACTCTCTCTCTTTCAAACACACGCACACACACACACACACACACCACCCCCACCAACAACCCACACACACACCATTACGTTACACACATGTCTGCAAGTGCAAGGCTACTCCAGCACATCGATTCAGTAGAACACCACGCAACCTGGTGCTCATTTTGCCACCTCTTTTCACGGCTGTCCTCAGCTTGGAGTAAGCAACACCTGTCGTCATCAAGTAACGCCAACCCCTCGTTACTTTTGCTGTCACCTTTGCAGTCACAGGTGGACGCGACAACAAGATAGCGCTGTCACTTCGCATTACACTAATCGGCCCGTCTCCACAGACTCCAAGAAATAAAGGCGAGCGTTCTGTCGCGGAACGTCCCTGGTGGAGCGAGTGACGAGTCTAGGCGAGACACAGACACATTCATTCATCTACCTCTCAAGTCACAAGGATGACCTTTCTCCGTAATGGAACCTACCAAGATATTCCAGGCCTAGAACATCTTTTAGAAAACTCTGACAAGAGGGCACAGAGTGTACTTCTTCTTCTGCAGACATGGGCTGACACTCCCACGTATACGAGTGGTGTGTTTTTTGCACGAGTGAGTTTTTACGTGTATGACCGTTTTTACCCCGCCATTTAGGCAGCCATACGCCGCTTTCGGGGGACCGAGTGTATTAAACAGCTGTGACAATTCCGGGCTCAACGCCAGACCGTCCGAGAGACTGAAATATCTTCGGCTGAAATATTTGAAGAGGCGAAATACACCACAGAGAGTGGATGTCACTCCAACTGACCCTGTGAATGAAGTGTTATAAATACTAACAAGCACCGAACAATCAATTTATAAAAGGACACAGATCTATACAAAACCAAACTTTACGTAAAAGAGCTCTGACTTTAGGCTTAATTAGTACAGGAAAAGTCACTGCTGGCACAACTCATTAGTGGTAATCGAAAAGGCCGTCATGAAATAACAACACTGACTGAACAGAACTTTACCACACCAATGCTTCAGGGTTTTAACCCCTGCAAGATTCACAGAGAACATCACTGCGACAGAGCCGTTCCATCCTATCGTGACAATAGTAAGAATTGACGATAATCAAAAGAAGGCAAGCACCGTGTAATAATCCCTTTAAAAAATTTAAAAAATAAAAACAAGATCCTCACACACACACAATCATAATCCTACCACACTCACCACTCAGGGCACGTATACTCCAACAAAATCCCCAAAAGAACGTGACACCAGCAGACCAGTTTCATAGAAACAAGGACACTTTGCACAGACACTGATCGCACCACAGGAAGGACACTGCACAGACACTGTGACTGCAATGACACCAACACCACATGCAGCTGGCGCGGTGTTTAGCTTTCTAAAGCCTAAAGCCCCCCCACCAAAAAGCCCCTCTCTCTCGCTTGCTCAGCTTTCGCGGGGGCTGTTTTCCGTGTATAGTATTCACTCAGCCAAGTTGTCGTTCGTTGTCGCGCACTGGGTTTTCGTCACCACAGTGCTAGTGTAACTACGGCGCGAGAGTTTGACACCACTACGCCACGACGAGCGCGACTCCTGTGGTTGTGGGCGAGGGGGTTGAGTTTGTCGGTTTGTTGACACAAGCACCGGAAAGGCTGTTAGATTGTTGTTACAAATGTAAAAAGTGCCTTACCAGCACCACCACGCACCACAGCTGCTAAACTGTTGTTTGTTCAACACGTCACGGACTAGAGCCCGCCCTCCCCGGGCCAAAAGTCGCCTCTCATTACATGCTCCATGGCTCGCGCCCTGGTCTTTGTGACAGTAACGTGGATATCTTGTGTCTATTGGTGTTAAATAGCTAGTAGATTCGAGTATGGTGCTGGAAAGAGATTGGGTGTGGGGTGGGGTGGGTGGCGGTGAACAGACAGCTTAACAGACAGGTACTGATAGTGAGACAGACACAAATTAATGTTCGCATTCTTGCACACATGTGATATCTGTCCGTCTGTCCGTTAATCCCAACGACACCAAAACAAATCGAAAAGTGGGAAGCCATTCAAGCCAACAAGAAGAGAGACGGAGAAACATTCAGTAAATATTACTAACACCTTGACCCCATCCCTCATTCTCCCAGCACGACTGCTCAGCCTGCAGGCAAGGTGAAAGGATAACGGACGTGTATGATCATGATAATGAGGCTGGACAAGATCACAGCGTTCGGCTTTTGACGGCCTCCTTCACCACACACACTCACATTTCTTATTGGCCCCTCAGCGTATGATGGCACACACAGTAGAAATGTACATGTTACAGTAAGTTTGGAAATTAGGGAGATTTAAAAGACAGCACGTTTCGTTTTGCAGCTCGTTTCGTTTGGTGAATGAGTCACCCCGCGAAAGGTAACGTGAAACGAGACGGCATAGGCCGCAGACAAGATTTAGATGTATTCACGTTTCGTTTCGGAATGAAGGAAGGGCGATAAATCTTCAAGTGAAATTATCACGTCTGTCCTCGATCAGAATGGAAAAAAACCCCTAGGAGGTGGTCCAGAATCGGGCATACTTTGATTATTTTCAGTCCAAATAAATCACACAGACTTTGTTTATACAAAATCACATACGAAGCCAGAATAAAAATTCGATGCGATGACCTACTTCTGCTTCGCCATTTGCTTTCTCACCATGAAGTTGGATAAATGTACCAGGATCAGCACCCTTCAAAATATTTCAGTTCACAACAGTTGTCTACCTCCAATGAACACATTCTCAGCGCTGAAAGACTGTGAAAGGGTTGATGAATCTAGCAATGCATAAAATGGCCAACAAATTATCAAATAAAACTGTTAGTGTGCAAAAATACTCACAAAAGTTGACGAAATATTGTTCGTTTTTTGGGGGTGGAAAACGTGACTGCGTTTTGACGTTCCACGTTCCGTTTCAGTTGACCTTCACCTTTCCAGCGAGAGACCCCCGAAATGATGACGTTTACCACAACTTCAAAACGAAACGTCCCGACGTTTCGTTTTTTAAATCTCCCTAATACCTGACAATGTCCGTAAATTTCCTGTTTCGTTCTAATTATATCGAACAATAACACATGTAAATCAATACTGATTAGCAAGGCCACTCGCACCGACAAAGTCGAAGAATTATGAGACCGATGTATACTCTGCAAAGAATTCAAAGAACGACTGATGTCCTGCAATAACTAACGGCCTATTAGACGTAATTACTACGGCTGTTCACCCGATGTCTGTCTTCTTTCAACTTTGTTGTACAAGCGACATAAACTAGCCGCTTCAAATTTTAGGCTGATATACCTGTATAAATGATAGTGGTAAAAAAAAAAAAAAAAATCATATTAAGTCCTTTTGTTTGCCTCACGGGCTGTGTGTGTGTGTGTGTGTGTGTGTGTGTGTGTGTGTGTGTGTGTGTGTCTGTATCTGTGTGTGTGTGTGTGTGTGTGTGTGTGTGTGTGTGTGTGTGTGTGTACGTGTGTGCGTGCGTGCGTGCATGTGCGTGCGTGCGTGCGTGCATGTGCGTGTGCGTGTGTTTATAGTCGCATCACACCACGCAAGTGGCTTCACTCCATAATCACACTGGTCATTGTGGGTGCACATAATATTCAACTCAACGGTCGTTGTTTGCAAAACGAATTAAACGCCTCATTATGCGCATTCCTGGACCTTGTCGTCGCTGCCTTGCACTTCATTTACGGATGTACACCGGATACATGACGGATATTTATCACAACCTGCAGTGCCGAGGTGACGAGAAGACAGGAAATATCTGAATTAGTATGCCACGCAAGCACTCCGGTTTAACATCTTGGCTCAAGTCTTGACAAGGGTTTGGCTTGGTTTGCGCCGAGAACAGTCAGGAATTATTTATCACTGTCATGTTGATGTTCAACCGTGGTGATAGTTGCAGCCTGTGCATGTATGCGTGTAGGGGAAGGAGGGATTGTGTGTGTGTGTGTGTGCATGTGTGTGTGTGTGTGTGTGTGTGTTTATGCAGACTGACTGAATGTCGAAGGGGGGGGGGGGGGTGTCTCTCTCTGTGCCCTGTACAACTTTGTGATAATTTCTAGAGCGGAAAGAAGACGGGAAGAGCAAACAGCACTTGCATTTTGTTTTCACATCGTTACCAAGCGCCAACATGCTATAAATGAAAACCATTGGCTCCTAGCACCAGACTCTTTATTACGTAACTTGGACACTGTTCAATTCACAAACACTCTGACGAACACACACACACTATTATTTTTCTAAGACATATAGGCCTACACTCTCTCTCCCCATTCCCATCCCCATTGCCACCCCCCCCCCCCCCCCTTCACTCAAAAAAGTTTAATTTCGCTCAGGCCCAAAACGAAGAACAGATAAATCCATTAACCCTGTTACACCGCCCTGCACAACAAAACGGGAGACGATACATTATTAACTCTTTCATCCACGCAGAGCAGCAGCCAACAGTTGGCATTACCGAGGCACGTAGCAGATATTTGTGGAACATCTCCGGCAAACAAAAGGCCCGCCGCCGTAAGGAGGTATTGACGTGTACAGAATGTGGTCTGTGTATACATATATCTGTGTCTCGGTGTAATGTTTTGTTGAGATTTTTTCTCGGCTCGACGCCCACATTCGATTCCAACTTAACCCAGATGGCTCGCTGGCACCAAGTCGCAGACAGAGAGGCAGACAGACACACAGACAGACAGATAGACAGACAGAGAGGCAGACCGACAGATAGACAGACAGACAGAGAGAGAGGCAGACCGACAGATAGACAGACAGACAGAGAGAGAGAGAGAGACAGACAGACAGAAAGACAGACATACAGGCAGACAGACACACAGACAGACAGATAGACAGACATATAGGCAGACCGACAGATAGACAGAGAAACATACAGACAGATAGAGAGGCAGACAGACATACAGACACACAAACACACAAGAATAAATACAAATACACAGACAGTCAGACAGAAAGACAAACACACATACAGGAAGACAGACACACAAACACACAAGAACACATACAGACACACAGACAGGCAGACAGACATATACAGAGACATGAATACAAGCACACAAGGACACAGACCAACAGACAGACCGACAGACCAACAGACAGACCAACAGACAGACCGACAGACAGACCAACAGACAGACCGACAGACCATGAGTTCGCTTTTATCCAAGTGCTCGTAAACACACATGTGCAGGAAGAAAGAAATCAAACTATAAATCATGCGTTCCGTGAAAAGCTCTGCTCTTTGCATTTGGAGTTTCTTTTGTGTGTGAGTATGCTTCTCAAGAACATCATTACATTATGCTGTGCTCCCTATTTCTACACCGACACGAATGTCTGCAAGCTGATCAAAGACGCGATCAATTCCTACCCGTTAGAAAAAAAAACCTACGCTCTGTAATTGACATCGGTTCGATTTTGTGATTTACGCTTCTTATACGTACTCCAAAGGTCTTTTCTTTCCCCAGGCACTTGAATCGTGAATTCATGGCACGAACATTCATTGGCTACTCTGTTCCTTTGCAAGCGAAATGAACACCGCCTAACGTCTAACGTGACAAGTTGTATACCACCGCATACAAAAAGCGGAACATACCGAGCATAAAACCAAGCTTTATTACAGGCAGGGCGAACGACTTTTGTATGCTTAACCCTTTCACCACCACACACCTCCGTGCCTTTCACACACACTTTGTGACTGGGAAGTGTAGATATAAACCTGTATCGCACTCGCAGACAATCGACTGTGTATTCTTAACCTTTTCAGGACCGGTATATCACCCACCCTTGCTCAGGAAAGTGGATATATATATAATTATATACAAGCGGTACCACACACTCTGTGTAGCCGCGGCACTGACTCCACTTTGTAGACCTACGCTTTTGACCTTTCTTATTTTCTTTCTTATTACTATTTCTCTACCCTCTCGTCGCCGCTATACGGCTGTTGCTGTTTAGTTCAATCGTGTGGCCTGCGCTTGAAATGATTGATTTCCTCCTTAATACCCTCGCGCGCTACCTCGCAGTCCTTTTCTTTATCAAAGGCGACCTCGACAGCAAATAGTGCCGTAGCGATCCTTTTGTTCGCTCTCCTGAACGCGCTCAATTACATTGCAGGCACGTTTACGGAACCGGCGGTGAACAATTACTTTTCCCTTCGTCCCTCCCCGGATCAACGGAGCGGGCATAATAAATCACGCTCAATCGATAAGCTCCACTTCTTGCTTAGGAAAAAAAAATACAAACTCTGTGTGAAGTCCGTCTGTAGACTGTGGAACCCCCCAATCTAAGACTCTCTCTTCTTTTACCGTATCATCAATTCATGTCCCTAAGAGGAAAATGTCCTGTGAGGACCCCCCTAGTACTCCCTCCTTCTTCTTCTGCGTTCGTGGGCTGAAACTCCCACGTACACTCGTGGGTTGTTTTTTTTGCACGAGTGGAATTTTACGTGTATGACCGTTTTTTACCCCGCCATTATTTTAGGCAGCCATACGCCGTTTTCGGAGGAAGCGTGCTGGGTATTTTCGTGTTTCTATAACCCACCGAACTCTGACATGGATTACAGGATCTTTTTCGTGCGCACTTGGTCTTGTGCTTGCGTGTACACACGGGGGTGGTCGGACACCGAGGAGAGTCTGCACACAAAGTTGACTCTGAGAAATAAATCTCTCGCCGAACGTGGGGACGAACTCACGCTGACAGCGGCCAACTGGATACAAATCCAGCGCGCTACCGACTGAGCTACATCCCCGCCCGTACTCCCTCTTTTTTCAGACCTTTCTTCTAAGACTTTCTGTTCATAACCTCTGTATAATTACCCCCATTTTAAGACTCCCTCCTTATTAAGACCCGAGTTTTCTCAGCTTATTGGAGGTCTTAAAAGGGGGGGTTCCACTGCAGTGGCCCGAGAGAAGAAAAAACAAGAAATTCCTCCGAGGTAGGAAAAACACCCCCGTCAAAGGGAAATAACCTTCTCAGTTGGTGGCAGTGACTGAGTGAGAATGGTTATTTCCCTTTGACCATTAAGATGTCCCTCTATAAGTCCTTGTATAATTTTAATCCACCAATAACTCCCTAACCGTGTGTTTGACTGGTCCCAATTTTTGTAAGG
>NC_090254.1:35023728-35026228 GCF_037325665.1 Littorina saxatilis
TTCGAACCCCGGCCGGGTCATACCTAAGACTTTAAAATTGGCAATCTAGTGGCTGCTCCGCCTGGCGTCTGGCAAATACACTATACCATTCTTTTTCATTTTTTGTCCTTATTGTTTTCATTTTCTGTCTTTATTTTTTTCACATTTGTTTTTCATTTTCTGGCTTTATTTCTTTCTCTTCTTAGTTTCTACAGGTCTATGTGCGTGGCTGTTTGTCTGTACTTTGCTCCCTTAATGTCTTAGCTAACATCATAATATGCAATGTATCACGCAACCAAACGCCTCGCAACTTGTCTCTCCTATTTTGTTTTGTTTAATCTTGCCTTCCTCTTCACCACCCCTACCTACCCCCCCCCCCCCCCCTCGTCCGCTCTCGTCTTCTGTCTCCATAGCTCTTCAATATGGCGGTGCGGTATGATTGACAGAGTCAACATGCGTCCTGTTAGAATAGACACAGACCACGGTGTGGGCGCCTTGTTCCGAGGCTTAGGGCCCCGCAAAGGTTAACCTTCTGTCAATATTCCCCCTGTTTGCTCTCTCTCTCTCTCTCTTCTCTCTTCTCTTTCTCTCTTCTCTCTCTCTCTCTCTCTATCTCTCTATCTCTCTGTGTGTGTGTGTGTCTCTCTCTCTCTCGCTCTCGTTATCTCTCTCCCTCTCTCAGTCAGTCAGTCAGTCTGTCAGTCTGTCAGTCAGTCAGTCAGTCTCTCTCTCTCTCTCTCTCTCTCTCTCTCTCTCTCTCCGGCTCTTTATTTGCCCCTAACATTGTGCAAGGAGAGATAGGGGTTGCTTTCGTTTGTGTTGCCGTTTGAAAATACGAAGACGGGACACAGAGGAACGGGGGAAGGGGGAGACAATCATGAGAGTACTTTGCAGCTCGTGCGAGGGTGGTGGTTGTGTAGACGGTGTGCGGAAGGCCTACAAAAACACATGTTTGTGTTTGGCTCAGTTGTTTCCGTGCCTTTCCCACTCCTCTTCTCGACAACGCATTGGTGTGAAAACAGGGCTTTGACAAATTGGGTGCGTGTTAGGTCTTAACAATGGAGTCGGGAACTGTGGTATGTTTGAACAGTAATACATAAGAGCTTACACATGTGTACGACTTTTGAGGCCGAGTATAGAATCTATGTGTAATTGGCTGGTTATAAGACTGGTTACTTGACTTTCTGAGCGCGAAGGGTCTGCTCCCTGCTTCGAGATGTCTACATATTTATCTCTCTCTCTTCCACTCGGCAAACGTATGGCCACTTTTTCCTAAACGACACAAAAATGTATGTACATGCTTCACCGCCACTTGCTTCAACAACCGGTCACTTCACTGCACAAGCACCACCTACCCCCCCCCCCCCACCCCCTCGCCTCACACAGGTAAGCAAGCAAGTCTAGTAAATGGAATGCTAAGCATTTCCATAGCAACCAGCAGATCCCAGATGCCAGCGCAGAGTGATGGATCCTTTCCACTTTTCCTGCCTCCACCACGGAATGAAGAACTTGATTCGCTAATTCTTCCTATTCTGGCTCGTAGTGAAGAGTAATTCCCCTTTTCATTCCTTCCCATAGTAAAGAGTAATTCCATTTTCCCGACTTCCACGAAACTCCACCTTTTCTAACATTGCATTACTTTGTCCACGTTTCCTACCTTCACAACCTAGAGAGTAATTCCACACTTCCAACCTCCACGTCCTAAAGAGTAACTCCCCCTTAACTTCCCACAGTGAAGAGTTATTTGTCCACTTTTCCTAACCTCCACGCAGTAAAGAGTCATTCCACGCATGAGAGGTGAGAGCAGCTGAGCCCTCGGACTTGAAGAAATCACCTGAAAAAGGATTTACCCTACGCCCCGGTGTTATTTGCCAGCAAGGTAAATCTTTCAACTCCCGTGTTAGCTGTATCAACCCTACTGCCTCTGGAGGAGAGAAGAACAAAACTCAGAAAAGATTATCTCTTCCACAAGGGATGAAAATTTGTCCTGGCTACGAAGACGGAAAAAAACCACGGTTATCTTTCAACTCGAATGCATGCTAAATTAACTTGGTGCTGAATAGAGTCGAGGCCAAAAATGATCATAAATACTGTTAAGGGAAGAAAATACTGTTATCTTTCAACTCGAATAATATGCTAAATTAACTTGGCGATGAATAGAGTCGAGGCAAAAAATAATCTCATTTTCAAAGAAGCAAGAGAGAATAATTCTCTGCGCTGAAACATAAAAACCCGACTTCATGGCTGCCAAGAAAATCTGTTTAAATCAAGATACCCGTTTCAAAATGTTTCTCTAGAAAAGAAAACAAATCCTCTTTGCTGAGCATTTTTTATGGCCAACTGGTAAATCACCAGGCATATTTAAATCAACCTCACATGCCTGACCAAAAAATAAGTCAAAGCGAAACTCACTGATCTTCCTCAAACCAAAAAGCCATTCCGTCTGTAAAGAAAAGATGTTCACAGCGCAGCTAGCTCAAAGTCAAGTGAAAAGCGACACTTGAATGTTCTTCCCTATTCA
>NC_090254.1:35028728-35031228 GCF_037325665.1 Littorina saxatilis
CAAATTGACCCATTCAACGTCCCCACCCCCACCCTCCCCTACCGCCCAACGCAATATTCTTGAACACCGACCAGCCTATATCACCATACGTACAAGAAAGAAAACAAGTCGCGTAAGGCGAAATTACTACATTTAGTCAAGCTGTGGAACTCACAGAATGAAACTGAACGTAGTCCGCCGCTAGTGCAAAAGGCAGTGAAAGTGACGAGCCTGTTTGGCGCGGCAGCGGTTGCACTGTGCTTCATAGCACGCTTTACTGTACCTCTCTTCGTTTTAACTTTCTGAGCGTGTTTTTAATCCAAACATATCATATCTATATGTTTTTGGAATCAGGAACCGACAAGGAATAAGATGAAATTGTTTTTAAATCGATTTCGGAAATTTAATTTTGATCATAATTTTTATATTTTTAATTTTCAGAGATTGTTTTTAATCCAAATATAACATATATGTATATGTTTTTGGAATCAGAAAATGACGAAGAATAAGATGAAATTGTTTTTGGCTCGTTTAATAAAAAAAATAATTTTAATTACAAGTTTCCGATTTTTAATGACCAAACTCACTCATTAGTTTTTAAGCCACCAAGCTGAAATGCAATACCAAACCCCGGCCTTCGTCGAAGATTGCTTTGCCAAAATTTCAATCAATTTAATTGAAAAATGAGGGTGTGACAGTGCCGCCTCAACTTTTACAAAAAGCCGGATATGACGTCATCAAAGGTATTTATCGAAAAAATGAAAAAAACGTCCGGGGATATCATACCCAGGAAATCTCATGTCAAATTTCATAAAGATCGGCCCAGTAGTTTAGTCTGAATCGCTCTACACACACACACACACACACACACACACACACACACACACACATACACCACGACCCTCGTCTCGATTCCCCCCTCTATGTTAAAACATTTAGTCAAAACTTGACTAAATGTAAAAACCAAGCGTGAAGTCTGTATGCCAGCCTATACAGTTTCGGAAGGCTAACATCAACACAGACTCACCTATCTGGTTGTGTTCATTGGCAAACTTTTGTGTTGATGTTTATAAACTGTCGGTTCCTACACAAATACAACCCTTACTCTTGGAAGAGCATGTACATTATTCTGCCCTGTCGTTAACTCGTATTAAATGTGGCTTGTTATCATTTAGATTCTTAGCTCTGTCAGACTGTGTGTGTGTGTGTGTGTGTGTGTGTGTGTGTGTGTGTGTGTGTGTGTGTGTGTGTGTGTGTGTGTGTGTGTGTGAGAGAGAGGAGAGAGAAAGGGGGAGAGAGAGAGAGAGAGTGAGTGTGTGTGTGTGTGAGTGTGTGTGTGTGTGTGTGTGTGTGTGTGTGTGTGTGTGAGAGAGAGAGAGAGCGAGAGAGAGCGAGAGAGAGAGCGAGAGAGAGAGAGGGGGAGTTCGCTATTGGGAAGCTTTTGGTAGGTACAAACTCTCTCTCTCGCTCTCCTCCCCCTCTCTCTCTCTCTCTCTCTCTCTCTTGCCTCTCTCTCTCTCTCTCTCTCTCTCTCTCGCCTCTCTCACTCTCTCTCTCTCTTGCCTCTCACTCTCTCTCTCTCTTGCCTCTCTTGCCTCTCTCACTCTCTCTCTCTCTCTCTTGCCTCCCTCTCTCTCTCTCCTCTCATTCACTCTCTCTCTCTCTCTTTCTCTTTCTCTCTCTTGCCTCTCTCACTACCTCTCTTGCCTCTTTCACTCTCTCTCTTGCCTCTCTCTCTCTCACTCTCTCTCTCTCTCTCTTGCCTCTCTCTCTTGCCTCTCTCACTCTCTCTCTCTTGCCTCTCACTCTCTCTCTCTTGCCTCTCTCTCTCTCTCTCTCTTGCCTCTCTCTCTCTGTTGCCTCTCTCTCTCTCTCTCTCTCTCTCTCTCTCTCTCTCTCTCTCTCTCTCTCTCTCTCTCTCTCTCTCTCAACCACACCACGGGAGACTTACTATCAGCAAAGCACCGTTTAACATTTGGAGGGAAATTTACGAGGCTATATAATGGAAGCGAATCTCCCTAACCTCGTACAAAGCGAGCGGTAAAATCACCTCGGCTATCACACAACGTCCGCGAGAAAGACCGAGAAGGCCATTACAAGAAAAAAAATAAAACGCTCTCTCTCTCTCTCTCTCTCTCTCTCTCTCTCTCTCTCTCTCTCTCTCTCTCTCTCTCCATCTCTCTCTCTCCATCTCACTGTCTCTCTCCATCTCACTCTCTCTCTCTCTCTCTCTCTCTCTCTCTCGATCACAAGAGCGAACAGCCATTACGCCACTTATTCGGAACCTTCAAATCAAAACCAGCGATGAACCAAAACGTTTTAACGAAAAACACAACCTCTCATCAAAGAGGGTATACAGGAGCAGAGGAGCAGAAAAATCTCTGCTCTTAATTATATCTCTACCCTTACCCTCTTTTCTTTCATTAGAATTATTCGAACGGTTGAAATCAAGACCAGGGTTGAACTTCAAGCTTTGGCATACACGTTTAGCGAGGATCTTATAACAAATTTGAAGATGCTT
>NC_090254.1:35036228-35043728 GCF_037325665.1 Littorina saxatilis
AGTAGCGTACATCTGGTACACTGGTGTAGATTGTACTAATGGGCAAGATATTATCATCAAAACGTAGTACGGCCCATTTCGTTTCAACATTTAACAAAGCCGACCACCGCATTATCTCCGACTGCGTTACAATTAAGTCATCTTAATGCCCGTTGTGCCGGTTAGCATGTATAGGGCAGCAAAGTCATCTTAAAGCTGTTATTTAATAAGCCTCGAAAATGTAGTGCCAAAGCTTCATGCAACCAGCTGAGTTAAGTAGACTTTCACGAAGTCGCATTCGACCAATTAATTTGAAGCTATTCTTTTAAAGCCATATGTACTCGATGACTATACACGCTAATTGCTTTACCAACAGCTGGAGACAGACTAAATTAAGTTCCCTGCAAAATATTGTGGTCTAGGACCCCTTAAATGTTGAGATATTTGAATTTTCATTTTGATCTGGATCGTCCTATTTATAGATTTGGCAACACATGTAACGTTGATGCAAGGGAGAGAACACCGCGGCTTTGTTGACATCCTCACTTTTTCAGAGGCTAGAACAAGCTGTAATGCATGTATTATGGTCCGCGCATGGTGACGTATCGTCATTATATGGTCTTATGGTGCGTTTGACATCGATTGTGGGCAAACTACACTTTGTGTTAGGAAACGCTACCGTTGCTGAGCTTTGGTTCAGTTTTGTGTGTTGCATGTAGTTGACTTATTTGTACTTTGTGGGAAAGTACCGATATTATATTTTGTAAACACAATATTTATGCTTGGACGAGAATGCAGGTGAACTTTCTAGTCCTGTCAAAACAAGTTGTTTACCATGCTGTTTTAGTCGTGAGTTCGTGGCGTTCGTTCGGATTAAGTGTGTCGGCGCTTTTGATGTACGTCAGAGAGAATGTCGCTAGTTTAGTCCATGCACGGCTCGTATAATGTAGTTGTATCGTGTTCGGTCTGGAATATTCTCGAGATTGAGTATTTACTATATATGCCAGCGCGATTTGAATGTTAAAAAAGCTTCTATTTGAGTTCTGCTACGTTGTGCAGTTGTATGTATTGAATGCTGAATAAATCCTCGAACTCAATTTGACGAGTTGTTTTCTGCTGCTGCGAAGACGGGCGACGTAGAATAAAAGAACACAACTATACGACGTTTGAGAACTTGTGGCAATCTCAAGTGTCGTGTAACACTTTGTAAACACGGGAGTGCGTTAGTATGCCTTTAACATTGAACGAAGAAAAACACAACAACCCAACAACAACAAAGTATAGCTGGCCAACATTCCAGTGGCAAGGACAATTTGTCAGCCATCCAATGGCAATGCAAAGTGTCACCTTCTCTCACCACGGCTATCACACGGCGTTTTACTCTTGCCTTTCTTGTCACCTCCCCAACACGCAGGCTCTCACCACGGCGATCACACGGCGTTTTACTCTTGCCTTTCTTGTCACCTCCCCAACACGCAGGCACGCACACGGCTGCGATAATCTCCCCTTTGTCGAGAGTTCACTCAGAAATTATCTATATATATATACGACTAGTGTCTGTGTGTGTGTGTGTCTGTGTGTCTGTGTGTCTGTGTGTCTGTGCGCGATGCGCGGCCAAGGTTCTCGATGGATCTGTTTCAAATTTGGTGATCATATTCAGGTACACCCTGGACACAACCTGGTCGATGAGATATTTCAACACGTGCTCTCAGCGCGCAGCGCGGAACCGATTTTGGTTCCACCTCAGCTATTTTGGTTCCACCTCAGCTTACCCGGGCCCCCATACCGACACACCATAGCCGCTACACCACATCACAACGCCAAAGTTCTCGGTGGTTCTTTTTCAAATTTGGACACCGTATTCAGCTACACCCCGGACACAATATCATCGATGAGATATTTCAACACGTGCTCTCAGCGCGCAGCGCTAAACTCATGTTCGTTTTTGTGTTCATTTCACCATTATAAGTAACTCTTCCTTATCTTCTCCAGTGTTTGGCGTTTATCTCCCTTCCTTCGTGTGGCTTTCCCGTTCAGTTGTAAGTTACTATTTATTTTTAGAATGTCACTGCGCTGTCCAGAACGCTTCCCTTGCACCCGTAAGTTGTTCTTACTGTCAAAGTGAAAAGGTCGAATCAATTTATAGCCACGCGAAAAATACACTCTCACCTATCTCTATATATTTATAGATACAGATATGCATATATATATACGGCTTCTCTGTGTGTGTGTGTGTTTGTGTGTGTGTGTAGGCAAAAACCTATGTATTATAGAGTTCTGTTTGTGATGGGGTCTAGCGGCTTTTGTCTGTCTGTATGTTCTGGCATGTGAGAAGCCACAGTAGATAATATAGGGCTAAGAAATAAGCTCTAAAATTCTCAATCCCGTTTGACAGGACTTCGCCATTCAAAGGTGATTGTGGTAAACCGCCACGCTGTCTGTCTCTGTCGCGCCGTTCACCCCAAATTCCCGTTTCTGAGAGTGACTATTTTTAGAATGTCACTGCGCTGTCCAGAACGCTTCCCTTGCACCCGTAAGTTGTTCTTACTGTCAAAGTGAAAAGGTCGAATCAATTTATAGCCACGCGAAAAATACACTCTCACCTATCTCTATATATTTATAGATACAGATATGCATATATATATATACGGCTTCTCTGTGTGTGTGTTTGTGTGTGTGTGTGTGGGGGAAAAAACCTGTTGATTGTAGAGTTCTGTTTGTGATGGGGTCTAGCGGCTTTTGTCTGTCTGTATGTTCTGGCATTTGAGAAGCCACAACAGATAATATAGGGCTAAGAAATAAGCTCTAAAATTCTCAATCCCGTTTGACAGGACTTCGCTTGCAGAGGTGATTGTGATGAACCGCCACGCTGTCTGTCTCTGTCTCGCGATTCACCCCGGCGAAGCCGGGTATTCCTCTAGTCTGCACTATATCACTCTGCGGAGTGCGTTTTGGGTCCGAACATGTCGAGAGCGGCTTTGCTTTTGTTCAAGGAGGGGAGACAACTTTTTCGCCGGCAAGTTCGGAATAGATTATCGTACTTACTTGAACTTTTTGAGAAGCTTTAAAGATAAAACAGTTCAAGCAGTTGATATATTAAATACATGCTGGGACCTCTCTATCTCTCATATACACACACACATCGCTTTATCTCTTATTTACACACTGCTTTTCCCTCTCCATGTTTCGTTTGTATTATCTACACAAAAACTATTAGCCCCAGCTGCCTCTGCGTGAACGACAAGCTGGTGCAACTAATCGACACAAAGGGAGGCTACTGACAACTGAAACCAAGGCCGTTGTAAAGCATCAAAAGCACTCTCTCCCAAAACAAACACAAATGCTAGCCTCTCAAACGCCGAGGAAGAGAGAACAAGAAATTGAAGTGACATTAAAAACAAACGTAAAGACATATCCTTTAACTAATAAAAAAAATAAAAATATAATAATTTAATTTTATTTACAACTTTAAGACACGACTTTATATGAAAAATAGTTTTTAAAAAATAACAACGTCAAGACATACCTTTATCTATCAAAGGCATAGAAGTATAACCTGTCAGAGGTTTCTATAAATACAGGCAATCCATTCAAGGAAGAATGTGTTTCAAGAAGATAAATAACGCCTAGGGGTCTAGGGGTCCAGGGGGTCGCGTAGGTCCCCTGGCGAGAGTCTTGGGGCGTTGCTGGAGCATTTTGGCCCTTGTAAAAATGAATGTCACCCCCTCTGGTGAAAGATAATTAGTGCATGCAAAGAAAACCACTATTTTGTCCCTCTCACCTTGGTTAAACTTTAAAACATGTTAGTTACAGGCACATGTCCAGTTCTTCTTCTTCTTCTTCAGCGTTCCAGAATGTTTCTGGTTACGTGTGAGCTCGTCTGCCCATTTGGGTTCCCCACACTATACTCTGAGAGCATAGTCAGCTCACTCCGCTTTCGTTGAGTAGGCATGCTGGGTATTTTCGTGTTTCCATAACCCACCGAACTCTGACATGGATTACAGGATCTTTTCCGTGCGCACTTGGTCTTGTGCTTGCGTGTACACACGAAGGGGGTGAAGTCACTAGCAGGTCTGTACATAAGTTGACCTGGGAGATCGGAAAAATCTCCACTCTTAACCCACCAGGCGGCAGCGACCGGGATTCGAACTCATGACCTCCCGATTAGGAGGCCGACGTCTTACCACCACGCCACTGCGCCCGTCACATGTCCAGTTCAAAATTGCATGCACTATAAAGTGTCTTTTGGGGGTTTTGTGTGCTTTGGTGGAAATCCGCGAAATCGCGGAGACTTGAATTGCCTGAAATTTTTAAAAAAAAGCGTCTCTCAAATGGCAGAAGCTGTGGCCTGAGCAGGTTCTGAGAGTGCAAACCCGTTTGAGTTTCAGGAGTCTCCAATCACCTGTGGCAAGTAATAAACGTCAGGCCTCAAGCATTTGCACAAGTAAAACGGAGCGAGAAATCAAGTGCGCCTCCGCACGGAAATCCAGGCACAGCAAAGACGGCAGTATAGTCTTACAGTGGAACCCCCTGTCAAGACCCCCCAATTTAAGACTTCCTCCCTTTTAAGACCCTCTTTTTCAGACTTTTTGTTCATAACCTCTGTAAATTTACCCCCATTTTAAGACCCCCCCCCCCTTTTTTTTAAGACCGGATTTTCTCAGATTTGTGGAGGTCTTAAAAGGGGGGTTCCACTGTAGTGTACAAAACTTCAGTCGGCAAATTGAAACAGGCAGTAAAGAGGCTTCAAACTTCGGCTCGCACTTTGAGCTATATATATATACAGCCGTGTCGGCACTGAGGGAAAAGGTAATGGCGTAATAATAAATAAATGAAAGGGTTGGTTTCTTGTGAAAAGAGTTTAATGGTGTTTTCTTTCCGGTTTCTCATCTGCACTCGTTTTGCCTCCGCCATCTGGCTGCTTGCCATTTCTCGCACGCTAGCTTCCTCTGTCTAAATATACTTTAAAGGCACAGTGCAGCTCACAGCCTTCGTTTTGCGCTTTTGTTACAGCTGAATGCATTTACAGTTCAAAAATCCTCCCATGGTAGTAAAACAAACCCAAAATTACCCAACGACGACATCTGTGAAGCTCGACAGTTTCTTGTTCACGCGAGTGCATAAATTAACCTAGTTATTACGTGGTGTTTGGTCGGAGTTCGATACAACTGAGTGATTCCGGCCTCCATTTTGTTTTACACAAACTCATGATGACGTCTGACATAGTTTGCTAGTGACGTGTCTTTTTGTGCATGATGTGGTGAGCTACCTGATCTAAATTTAGATCCAAAAATAGGTCAAGACCAGCCGGGTCCGAGTACGAAATTAATTCGTAAAAAAAATCGCAGTTCTTGACTCTTTGGGTGCAAGTCAATGAAACTTGGTAGTTCTTCTAACGGATAGCTGGGTGAGGTATGACTAAAAGCCCCAGGGGCTCCGTGCACCTGGATTTGACAAGTTCAGTACCTTTAAGTGCTAAGTATTCAATATTGTCGGAAGTCTTCAGCATTGTCGTTTTTAGGCGATCTCCGCGCCTGAAGCTAGTTTTAAGGCTTGAGGAAATGCTAAGAAAAACAAGGAATTGTTCACTACACGCAGTTTAGAACACCACCAATCACACACACACACACACACACACACACACACAAACACACACACTCTCTCTCTCACACACACACACACACACACACAAACACACACACTCTCTCTCTCACACACACACACACACACACACACACACACACACACAAACACACACTCTCACACACACACACACACACACACACACACACACACACACACACACACACACACACACACACACACACACACACACACGTCGTGAAAAGGAAGGTTAGCTGGGGTTGTGGAAAGACGTTAAGAAAGATTAGATGTTAACTGAGAAAGAGAGAAAGAGAGAGAAAGAGAGAAAGAGAGAGAAAAAGAAAGAGAGAGAGAAAGAGAAAGAGAGAGAGAGAGAGAAACAAAGGCAGAGGAGGGAGAGAGAGGGAGGGAGAGAGAGAGAGGGGAGGAGAGAAAGGGAGATAGAGGGATAGAAACAGAGAGAATGAGAGACAGACATACAGACAGACAGACATAAACAGAGAGAGAGAGAGATTTACAGGCTACGCACAACCCCTCGTGTCAGCTAAGCTGTGTCACTTTGCAGCTTTCATCGCAATAAAAGCCGCTAACCTGTCACAAAACCTACTTCTTTCCGACGCCGCATCTGCCAACGACAACCGTTTAATCAAGTGGACCCCAGGCAGCGCTACAGGCGCCCGACACAGATTGCTTTTTCAATGTCTTCTGCCTATACAAGTTTCCCTTTCTTGCTGTG
Organism: Littorina saxatilis; assembly: GCF_037325665.1. NCBI lineage: Eukaryota > Metazoa > Mollusca > Gastropoda > Littorinimorpha > Littorinidae > Littorina > Littorina saxatilis. The sequence continues at coordinate 35,042,548 of NC_090254.1, forward strand.
GTTGATGCTAAATTACTTAAAAGGTAAGAAGAGTGGTTTGATCTACACATCACACATTCATCAACACATTCCTCGTTGCTGTCAGAACATTTGAGATGGCATTGTCAAAGGACTGGGTGGCCGAGTGGTAACGCACTTGCGCTCGGAAGCGAGAGGTTGCGAGTTCGACCCTGGGTCAGGGCGTTAGCAATTTTCTCCCCCCTTTCCTAACCTAGGTAGTGGGTTCAAGTGCTAGTCTTTAGGATGAGAAGAAAAACCGAGGTCCCTTCGTGTACACTACATTGGGGTGTGCACGTTAAAGATCCCACGATTGACAAAAGGGTCTTTCCTGGCAAAATTGTATAGGCATAGATAAAAAAAAATGTCCACCAAAATACCCGTGTGACTTGGAATAATAGGCCGTGAAAAGTAGGATATGCGCCGAAATGGCTACGATCTGCTGGTCGATCTGAATGCGTGATGTATTGTGTAAAAATTTCCATCTCACACGGCATAAATAGATCCCTGCCGGCCCTTGAGTCCGAGTCTGGAGATACGCGCGCGATATAAGACTTCATATAACAGTTCAAACTGAACGATTACTTGCCAAACAAAAAAACCAACAAACAAACATGTTATTTCCGAACATCGTTTTATTCTGAATAATCAATCAGCTGGCACGCGTCGTCAAAAAGTAATGACCAAACAGCCCGCCCTCCCCCAATTCTTAAAAAAGATGAGGAAAAAAACCTTACAACAAATTAAAAAAATAATTTAAAAAATAGCCGGTGGAGTGCCTCTACTTGGGCTGTGACAAACCAGCTCTAACATGCGCTACACAAATAACACTCGCGACTCCTATAAATCAATGTCAGTCCGATCCGCTGCACATCCAATCTCGCATCGTTGAACAAAGACTATACATAATATAATATATATTATGCGCACGTGTGACATGTAGGGTTTACTCAACGACAAGTGTTTTGCGGCCATACATTTTTCGCAGACTGGCTGAGCACGAGAAGAAAAAAAGAAGCATTATAACTTTAGTACCAAACACATTTAAACTTCTCAGCAGTCCAAGAGGATACAAGCAAACGAAGAAAGAAGAAAAACTTGACTAAATGTAAAAAGAATGAAAAAAAGAAGACATCTCTGAACAAACCTCCCCTTGACCTCCCACGCAAACGCCCACGACGTAT
>NC_090254.1:35048728-35086587 GCF_037325665.1 Littorina saxatilis
TCAAGGTAATATTCCTGACTAATTTACAGTTCAATCAAACTTATTTACACCTGTACAAAGGTATAATTGAGCAATTTCAAGGTAATATTCCTGACTAGTTTACAGTTCAATCAAACTTATTTACACCTGTACAAAGGTATAATTGAGCAATTTCAAGGTAATATTCCTGACTAGTTTACAGTTCAATCAAACTTATTTACACCTGTACAAAGGTATAATTGAGCAATTTCAAGGTAATATTCCTGACTAGTTTACAGTTCAATCAAACTTATTTACACATGTACAAAGGTATAATTGAGCAATTTCAAGGTAATATTCCTGACTAATTTACAGTTCAATCAAACTTATTTACACCTGTACAAAGGTATAATTGAGCAATTTCAAGGTAATATTCCTGACTAATTTACAGTTCAATCAAACTTATTTACACCTGTACAAAGGTATAATTGAGCAATTTCAAGGTAATATTCCTGACTAATTTACAGTTCAATCAAACTTATTTACACCTGTACAAAGGTATAATTGAGCAATTTCAAGGTAATATTCCTGACTAATTTACAGTTCAATCAAACTTATTTACACCTGTACAAAGGTATAATTGAGCAATTTCAAGGTAATATTCCTGACTAATTTACAGTTCAATCAAACTTATTTACACCTGTACAAAGGTATAATTGAGCAATTTCAAGGTAATATTCCTGACTAATTTACAGTTCAATCAAACTTATTTACACCTGTACAAAGGTATAATTGAGCAATTTCAAGGTAATATTCCTGACTAATTTACAGTTCAATCAAACTTATTTACACCTGTACAAAGGTATAATTGAGCAATTTCAAGGTAATATTCCTGACTAATTTACAGTTCAATCAAACTTATTTACACCTGTACAAAGGTATAATTGAGCAATTTCAAGGTAATATTCCTGACTAATTTACAGTTCAATCAAACTTATTTACACCTGTACAAAGGTATAATTGAGCAATTTCAAGGTAATATTCCTGACTAATTTACAGTTCAATCAAACTTATTTACACCTGTACAAAGGTATAATTGAGCAATTTCAAGGTAATATTCCTGACTAATTTACAGTTCAATCAAACTTATTTACACCTGTACAAAGGTATAATTGAGCAATTTCAAGGTAATATTCCTGACTAATTTACAGTTCAATCAAACTTATTTACACCTGTACAAAGGTATAATTGAGCAATTTCAAGGTAATATTCCTGACTAATTTACAGTTCAATCAAACTTATTTACACCTGTACAAAGGTATAATTGAGCAATTTCAAGGTAATATTCCTGACTAATTTACAGTTCAATCAAACTTATTTACACCTGTACAAAGGTATAATTGAGCAATTTCAAGGTAATATTCCTGACTAATTTACAGTTCAATCAAACTTATTTACACCTGTACAAAGGTATAATTGAGCAATTTCAAGGTAATATTCCTGACTAATTTACAGTTCAATCAAACTTATTTACACCTGTACAAAGGTATAATTGAGCAATTTCAAGGTAATATTCCTGACTAATTTACAGTTCAATCAAACTTATTTACACCTGTACAAAGGTATAATTGAGCAATTTCAAGGTAATATTCCTGACTAATTTACAGTTCAATCAAACTTATTTACACCTGTACAAAGGTATAATTGAGCAATTTCAAGGTAATATTCCTGACTAATTTACAGTTCAATCAAACTTATTTACACCTGTACAAAGGTATAATTGAGCAATTTCAAGGTAATATTCCTGACTAATTTACAGTTCAATCAAACTTATTTACACCTGTACAAAGGTATAATTGAGCAATTTCAAGGTAATATTCCTGACTAATTTACAGTTCAATCAAACTTATTTACACCTGTACAAAGGTATAATTGAGCAATTTCAAGGTAATATTCCTGACTAATTTACAGTTCAATCAAACTTATTTACACCTGTACAAAGGTATAATTGAGCAATTTCAAGGTAATATTCCTGACTAATTTACAGTTCAATCAAACTTATTTACACCTGTACAAAGGTATAATTGAGCAATTTCAAGGTAATATTCCTGACTAATTTACAGTTCAATCAAACTTATTTACACCTGTACAAAGGTATAATTGAGCAATTTCAAGGTAATATTCCTGACTAATTTACAGTTCAATCAAACTTATTTACACCTGTACAAAGGTATAATTGAGCAATTTCAAGGTAATATTCCTGACTAATTTACAGTTCAATCAAACTTATTTACACATGTACAAAGGTATAATTGAGCAATTTCAAGGTAATATTCCTGACTAATTTACAGTTCAATCAAACTTATTTACACCTGTACAAAGGTATAATTGAGCAATTTCAAGGTAATATTCCTGACTAATTTACAGTTCAATCAAACTTATTTACACCTGTACAAAGGTATAATTGAGCAATTTCAAGGTAATATTCCTGACTAATTTACAGTTCAATCAAACTTATTTACACCTGTACAAAGGTATAATTGAGCAATTTCAAGGTAATATTCCTGACTAATTTACAGTTCAATCAAACTTATTTACACCTGTACAAAGGTATAATTGAGCAATTTCAAGGTAATATTCCTGACTAATTTACAGTTCAATCAAACTTATTTACACCTGTACAAAGGTATAATTGAGCAATTTCAAGGTAATATTCCTGACTAATTTACAGTTCAATCAAACTTATTTACACCTGTACAAAGGTATAATTGAGCAATTTCAAGGTAATATTCCTGACTAATTTACAGTTCAATCAAACTTATTTACACATGTACAAAGGTATAATTGAGCAATTTCAAGGTAATATTCCTGACTAATTTACAGTTCAATCAAACTTATTTACACCTGTACAAAGGTATAATTGAGCAATTTCAAGGTAATATTCCTGACTAATTTACAGTTCAATCAAACTTATTTACACCTGTACAAAGGTATAATTGAGCAATTTCAAGGTAATATTCCTGACTAATTTACAGTTCAATCAAACTTATTTACACCTGTACAAAGGTATAATTGAGCAATTTCAAGGTAATATTCCTGACTAATTTACAGTTCAATCAAACTTATTTACACATGTACAAAGGTATAATTGAGCAATTTCAAGGTAATATTCCTGACTAATTTACAGTTCAATCAAACTTATTTACACCTGTACAAAGGTATAATTGAGCAATTTCAAGGTAATATTCCTGACTAATTTACAGTTCAATCAAACTTATTTACACCTGTACAAAGGTATAATTGAGCAATTTCAAGGTAATATTCCTGACTAATTTACAGTTCAATCAAACTTATTTACACCTGTACAAAGGTATAATTGAGCAATTTCAAGGTAATATTCCTGACTAATTTACAGTTCAATCAAACTTATTTACACCTGTACAAAGGTATAATTGAGCAATTTCAAGGTAATATTCCTGACTAATTTACAGTTCAATCAAACTGTTTTAAATTACCAGCGCATCGGTGGTCTAGTGGTAGAATACTCGCCTGCCACGCGGGTGACCCGGGTTCGATTCCCGGTCGATGCATCAATATTTTTCTGGAACGCCGAAGAAGAAGAAGAAGAAGTTTTACATTACCAAAAGATGATGTGGTCAGATCAGCTCTGCCAACAAAATGTTTAGAATTCAATTAACAAATCTGAACCCTGAAGACTTCCACCAGGACGTTAAAACAACAATCCTCCTTATTGTCTCAAGTGTCAGGCCTTCTAAACTACCGCCACGCCGTAAGAGCAATGGGAGAGAACTGTGATCGATACTCGCTGTTTAACTTGTGCACGCCACACACTCCATCACCACAGCGCTGTCCATCATCAGCCACCGCGGCGGTAATGACGACAACCTTCTTTCTTTATTTATTTATTTGGTGTTAAACGTCGTTTTCAACCACGAAGGTTATATCGCGACGGGGAAAGGGGGGAAGATGGGATAGAGCCACTTGTCAATTGTTCACAAAAGCACTAATCAAAAATTTGCTCCAGGGGCTTGCAACGTAGTACAATGTATTACCTTACTGGGAGAATGCAAGTTTCCAGTACAAAGGACTTAACATTTCTTACATACTGCTTGACTAAAATCTTTACAAAAATTGACTATATTCTATACAAGAAACACTTAACAAGGGTAAAAAGAGAAACAGAATCCGTTAGTCGCCTCTTACGACATGCTGGGGAGCATCGGGTAAATTCTTCCTCCTAACCCGCGGGGGGTGACAACCTTCTGCCTGCTCATTACGTCATTACGAAGTACGTCACTGCACAGTCCTCGACGTACTGGCAGCAGACATTGCTAGCGTTACTCATACTTATGCTGCTCATAACTCGAAATTCAAGAATAAAGAACTATTTTGCGAAATATCTGCTTTTAACATAATTTTTTCTACTCCACGAACAGCCTAAACATTTTACATTAAGTTTTGTTACCGCCCATAACCAACCGTCCAATGTTCAAAGCAAACCAGGCATTCGATTTTAAAGCGACGATGAAAACAAATACAAAAAGTCCACATTTTGCACAATTTTTCGCGTGACTGCTTCAAACTAAAACAGAAAACAAAAATAATGCTGAATTTGAAGACTAGTAAGTTATGTACATAATCAAAGTTCAACACGCACAAAACGGAATAGACGATTTTCGGAAATAATTCCGTCGGGTTTGTAAGGGTTGTCGAAGAGTGACCTTTTCTTGCAAAACCTCGTTCAAACATTGTACGGGCCAATCACTAGCTCACTTTGTCCAAAGGCTTTGGGTTTATGCCCTTGTGAGGGGCAAATGGTACAATCCTTGTGAATATTTCCAAGGGACATTTACTTATACAAACACGAGTGCACTGTTTAACAAGCATGCACCCAGTGTTGGAAAACCAGCATAACACTCCAAGCACACAAAACTGCAGCAAACACACATCGCCTTTAATTAATTTCCCCTTTCTTCGTTTCTTTACATGTTCTTCGTTTTAAGCCCCAGGCTTGAAAAGAACTCGTAGTTCTAAACGGAGTGGAGACAAGTGTTGGTGTATTAAACCTCGACAAAGGCTCAGGCAAATTACGTTTGAAGATCTGGTGAAGAATCAGCGTTTTTTAGCCATCGCTGGGCAAATTATTACTCAAAAGATCAATCGCTTTGCACGAGGAAAAAATGGAGAAATACAAACCTGATGTTGTTTGCAAATGCTCTTGTCTGATCGCACGCTGTTGGCTGTTCTTGCCTCTAATAACAGCTCGGCCATAAACCCGTGTGTCGCAACGGATATTTAATCCGCCTGCCCGGCTCCATAATTGTTTGTTCGTCACACATCGCATCGTCATAAAGCACGTCATGATTGTGTTATACAAACACACCCACACACACACAGACCCACACACACCCACACACACACACACACATAACCCAATAAAAACAGAGCAGAATACATCAGCTATCCACTTATGAAAAAAAATACTCTGAACGCACACCACAAAAATAAATCATTGACATGTCACAATAATGATTTTTACTTTCTTCTTCTATTTTTTAAAAAATCAATTACTGTTCTTTACTAAGCCACCAGGTCAACCTAGGCCACGATACACGTGTTAGTGTGTGTGTGTGTGTGTGTGTGTGTGTGTGTGTGAGTGTGTGCGTGTGTGCGTGTGTGTGTGTGTGTGTGTGTGTGTGTGTGTGTGTGCGCGCGCGCGCGTGCGTGTGTGTGTCTGTGTGCGTGCGTGTATGTGTGTGAGTGCGCGCGTGCGTGTTTATGTAAGGTGGTGCGCAGCACTGCATAATTATAACATCTTTTTAAGGCACCACAAGTGTTTACCCCCTAAAATAACCTACAGTAAATTATACAAACTTTTTGTAAAGGAGCTAGAAATTGTCACACAACGAGTCAACCGGTACAAACTAATCCCGTCCTGGATGATTTCCTTCTTTGCGGTTTTAGTCGGCCTGCGGGAAATTGAAAGACAACGACGACGCCATCACGTGACCAGACTCTAAGACCCGGATGTAGGTCTGGGATTGACCGAAGTGTCTGCCTTCGACCGGTAAGCGATCGGTAATGAAGGGGAAACGGCGTTGGTGTCTCTTGGTTACTGTCGTGGAAATAACTTGATGTGTGTTCTGCTCTTCCAGCGTAGACCTACTGAAAAAAGGTGTTTGCCCACGGATAATTTGAAACCCTATTAATTTTTGGGGGGAACGCAGAAGAAGAAGAAGAAGAAGAAGAAGAAGTTTTGGAGAAAAGCTCATTGTAATCTGCATGATTTCTTCTTTTTTTGTTGTCAACAAACACATATTTTGAACTTTTTTCCTTTCATACAGGTTTTAGGTCTTATTTAAACCTTTACCAAGTCCTATGACTCCCTCCAGCCCTCGTCTCTCCCCCCCCCCCAGCCCCCCCCCCCCCCCACAATCCTACTCTTTCCCCTCTGAACAATGATTAATCTTGTGGTTGGTGCTGTCGTCATGTTCCACAAAAAAACTATTAAAAAACCTTCCAGCACCACTGAACTAAAATACAATCGACAAAATAAACGCCACATGACCAATTAACCTTTATCATGTGCCTGTGCCGATAATGTTTTCCAAACCCTGCAAGTAGCCAACCCCTCTGCGAAGCACTACGGGCCAGTCGATACAGAGTGAACCAGAAAGGGGGAAACATCCTCTAGTGATGCTTGCCGTCGCTCTGTCGGTGGTACCAGTGATAAAGCAATAGCACTTAGCCAATTCATGCAGGCCATACAAACGACAGACTGACACAGCCGAAAAATGCCACGAACGTTCTTCTTCATCATCCACAGGCGCATGAATGGATCGATGAGTGTCGTGTGTCTCAGCCCCCCCCCCCCCCCCCCCCCCCCACTTCACACAAACACACTTATCCCGACACAGCAACGCCTCTCCCGTTCCATTTACCCCCTCCCCCCCCCCCCCCCTTATCCATCCTTCCTTGATTCTTCGTGCTGACCGTCCGATTTTAATATAACCCAAAATTGCTCTCAAGATTTAGCAGGAATGTGCTATCAAAGTTAAGACAGACTTACAGACAGACTAACAGACAGACTGACATACAGACCAACCGAATGGGTAGGATTGTCAAGACACAGACCGACAGAGACAGGCTCACAGCGATTGAGACCTAGACAGGGGTAAGTGGTCGAGAGGGGAGTTTGAGACAGAAAATCACCAGAAATATGGAACGCCAAATACGCAATGTCCCCGCGGAATTCCGGCCGGAATTCCGCGCGGACTTTTGAGCTTTTCTCGTCGTTGATAAGTCAAAAATTCCGGCCGAACTTTTATTGTCCTCGCGCAATTCCGGCCGGAATTCCGGTCGGAATTCCCCCCGGAATTCCGCCCGGACTTTCGAGCTATTCTCTACTCACTAAAAACATGGAATGGGAATTTACCGGACACTCATATTGTAATTGCTTTGAAATCAAGGGCGATTACTCCAATTTTTCAAAACGCAGTATTACAAATAGCAATGGATGTTGCGCTGTTATGGTGCAAGATGTGAATGCGATCATTGCCAAGACCCAATTTCATAGGTGCTTTAGATACGTACTGAAATCAACAACTGTCCTGCTTCCTTTGCATGCATGAATTATGTTGTTGTTGTTGTTGTTGTTGTTGTTGTTGTTGTTGTTGTTGTTGTTGCAGACATGAATTGAGTTGTTGTTGTTGTTGTTGTTGTTTTTGTTGTCAGAGATGTATTTTCTGGTTTATTACACCCCCGGTATAGGGGTGTGTATAGGATTCGGTCGATGTGTTTGTTTGTTTGTGTGTTTGTGTTCGCATATACATCTCAAGAATGAACGGACCGATCGTCACCAAACTTGGTGAACAGGTTCTATACATTCCTGAGACGGTCCTTACAAAAATTGGGACCAGTCAAACACACGGTTAGGGAGTTATTGGTGGATTAAGATTCTACAAGGACTTATAGAGGGACATATTAATGGTCAAAGGGAAATAACCTTCTCAGTTGGTGGCAGTGAGAATGGTAAGGACGGGGGTGTTTTTCCTACCTCGGAGGAATTTCTTGTTTTTGGCTGGTATGGCATTTTATTCAAGTAAGGGTATGTATATTTGTCATTCGACGAAAAGGCCTTGTCAGACCTTTTTTGACTTAAAAGAGCGCAAAGGAAGGACAGTTGTTATACATGTGCGAAATCCTTTCAAAGTAGAAAGAGGTGTAAAACGACACAAATGACTCATTTCATGCCCCATTCGTTACTCATCAGACTGCTAGATTTTTCCGTTAAGACCAAGGTCACAAAGAACAACACTGTTCCGCGAATATCTGCTCGGGCGTCAGAAAATACTGTTACAAATTATATTTCTTTCTTTTTCCAAATTGGGGAGAGGGTGAGGTGGGGGATGAGGCAGCGTTTCAGATGTGCGTGTGTGTGCGTGCGTGTGTATGAGTGTGTGTGTGTGTGTGTGTGTTTATAAGTGTGTGTGTGTGTGTGTGTGTGTGTGTGTGTGTGTGTGTGTGTGTGTGTGTGTGTGTGTGTGTGTGTGTGCGCGCGCACGCGATTATGATACACGCTCACAGAAAAAAAGGATAGTGGACAAATCAAACCGATGCACAAAAGGTCAGAATCTCTGTGTTCAGTCAGTCAAAATCCTTTATTTGAATCAAGGGAAACAACTCATGAGCACTTTTCTGAAGTGTGTACTGTTTGCAAGAACCGCTTCCATGAAATAGCTGTGTTCACACTCGCACACGCGCGCGCGCGATTAATGTTGATTCTTTGATCTGACTCTCTTCCAATCCCACTGTTTTGATGTCTCTATCTAAAAGTCCGTGCAAAACGAGTGCCGAACGTTTGCGATAAAAGTCCGGGCGGAAATGCGCGAGGACATTTTAACCTCGATCCGATTCTCTTCCGTTTCAACTTTTTTTAAAATTTCTCGATCTAAAACTCCGGGGGGAAAGTGCCGAACCCATACGAGCGTTCCCGATAAAAGTCCGGGCGGAATTGCGCGCGGACATTTTAACCAATCAACGACAAGAAAAGCTCAAATTGCGTATAGCCTCATGTACACTTAGAAACGACAAAACTGACGGAATGATCAACTCAACATAGCTGATAAAGATCAAGTGATGGCGCAATCTCTAACGTAACAGGATATGAAATGGCACTTCACACAAACCCAAACACTTCTGCTTTCACACCAACACGCCAAAAAGGTCCGAATCAGTTTAACACAGTTTATTTTACCCTCTTTTCCATAACCCTTTTTCACAAACAACACTAAAACGAGCAAAGCACCATCCGGATTAGAACTAAAAAAAAATAATAATAAAAAAAAGATACTTCGCGGCGTTGCAAGGGGCCTTATCACTCAGTTTTCAGCACAATGTTCATGTTGGGTCGCTTCGGTTGTCGAGAAGCAATAGAATGTCGCAGCGCAGATGAAAAGGAGAGGAGTTATTGGCAGAATTACCACCGCAGATCAACAGGGCATGGCGGGGAATAAGTTTCGGGGTTAGATGCGATCTAAAAGGAATTAACTTAGCAGGTGCTGGGGGCTAGATAAGTGTGCGAAGGGTTTTTGCGCTGAAACGGCGTTTGGAATCTTTTTCACAGGCTGGGGGGAAGAGGGGGGAAATTGACTGTGGCGGTTTTGCAATAAAGAGATCCTGATCGGCAAAATCTCTCTCTCTCTCTCTCTCTCTCTCTCTCTCTCTCTCTCTCTCTCTCTCTCTCTCTCTCTCTCTCTCTCTCTCTCTCTCTCTCTCTCTCTCTCTCTCTCTCTCTCTCTCTCTGGACGGAGGGATAACCCCGCATCCCCCATTTTAATTGAAAGCAACAAAAAGTGTGCATGCGCGCACACAAGCATGTATACAGGACTGTAGCATTCTTCTCATGCATACAGGAAGGGCAATAACTCTAGATGAATCCATCAACCCCTCCCTGACATTTCTTGTCAAACCTCAAACTGCAACAAGCGGCAAGAGAAGAGATTTTTGGAAAAAATACAGGTGAATGAGCAAGAAGGCAGAAAAAAGAAAAGAATTCATGAAGAAAAAGAGAGCATGACAGGAAAGAGGAACCAAAAATCTACCTAACAGCAAACTAGAAAGCTCCTGCGGTTCCAAAAACAGGAGGGGCCTTTAATTTCATAACCGCAGTGCCCCACTGCGGGACCTAATAGAAATCACCCGCTAGGTACACGCGCACTCAAGTTAACCTCTGCTTTGACCTGTGGCTGTGTGCCAAGAGAGAGCAGAACACACACGCCGTAGACCAGATAAATAGGTGCTTGATTTTGGTATTTTGATTTTACATAACATTAAACCTTTCTTGGGGTTCATGGTCATGGCAACAGCCATAATAATATTATATCATGTATAATATTATATTTCAGCATATGTGAATTACATGTCATCATAACAAACTGTCATACATTTTTTATTCCTCATCATTCTGATTGATCACAACCAAACCTACTATCAGTGGACACATCCAAATGCAAGCGCCTGTTCTTGACAAATTGCCACAGTGACTGATCTAAAAATATAGGTCCTTTGCCGCCACGGACACTGTTTGGCCTGTAGGTAAAATGTACAATGTATTTTCTGATTTGTGCACAAAAGCTTTTTTTCTTTTTTTCTTTTTTTTAACATAACAATGTTTAATGTTACTGTATGTTTGAAAGACCATGGTCACATTTGTAAAACAAATGTTAAATTAAAAAATAAATAACATTTTGGTTCATGATTTTTTCCTACACCTGTGCTAAAACTAAGAAGTAAAAATGTCGGTATATAAGTCACTCAAATACTTCAAAGAATGAATGGTTAGAGTTTGTTGCGGTTGACCCTGGACAGTTCGACCTACGATGTTTTTGTTGAACAATTTTGTCCAAAAAAAAGAAAAAAAGTAAGGGCAGTAACTCAAGACGTGTGGCAGTGTCCCATAGGCAACCGCAGAGTTATCCTGTCCATAGGCAAGCGCTTACTTGATCCCAATTACTAGGCGTCTCCGGACGCCTAGAAAAAGCACCCAGCATGGGAAAGGACCGAACTAGGCTAATTACACACTGTACAAGTTCTAACCCTAGCTTCTAAACGAAAACAGAAACGAACGCACAAGCAAACATCAAATTCATACATTTTGTTCATCATATTATCACTACCAACCAACACCCTCCTCCTCCCCCCCCCCCCCACAATGCAGCATTCATTATTACTCATCATCTCCCTACACCCACCCCCCCCCCCCCCCCCCGACTCATTTCATGACGAGACATAAACACGCGCATCACCATAAAACCCACACAACAGTTCTTGACAACGCAGCGGGCATTCACGACAAAAACACACACGCAGCAGCTTCAAACAAACGCAATACAAACACAATGCTGACAGGGAGAGTGTAAAACGCTACCACCTGAAGAGCTCTTACACTATTCTTCGTGAACTCGCCGCTTAAAACGATAACTTGAGCTATGAAGGGTGAACATCAGAACAGAGAAAACATTTTACCTGCGACCCCCTCTGGTGACGGAACGGGACACAGTGCAGCGGAACGGGGACTGCGGAGAAACATGCGATTCAGGGGAATGTTGAATGTCTAGGTTTGAGAAGAGGTGTGTGTGTGTGTGTGTGTGTGTGTGTGTGTGTGTGTGTGTGTGTGTGTGTGTGTGTGTTTGTGTGTGCTTGCATGCAAGCGTGCGTTGGAAGGTGCATGCGTGTGAGTGTGTGTGTGTACGTACGTGTGTGTGTGTGTGTGCATAATCTCCATGCACCGCTGTGTGCAAATTGCGAGATAAAAATCCGAATTCTGAAGCACTGCAAACTCTTTCTTTCTTTCTTTCTTTATTTGGTGTTTAACGTCGTTTTCAACCACGAAGGTTATATCGCGATGGGGAAATGGGGGGGGGGAGGAGGAGATGGGATAGAGCCACTTGTTAATTGTTTCTTGTTCACAAAAGCACTAATCAAAAAATTGCTCCAGGGGCTTGCAACGTAGTACAATAAATTACCTTACTGGGAGAATGCAAGTTTCCAGTACAAAGGACTTAACATACTGCAAACTCAGCAACATAAAAATAATACATTCATGTTTTAATGAGTAGTAATGCAGAGTGTTTCACATACATCCACTTGACCGATGAAAGCCCATTGTCACAAAACACCCCCGACTTTACACTTTGGATCAACAAGGTCAACAAACAGATGCACAAGAGCGTGCGTCCTTAACTGGGAGGTGGCCTCTCACCGAAGAGTGTCCTCTCATCGGAGGGCTATCACATAACAGACACCAATGCATCATTTAAGAGACCATGACAAAGTAACGGTTAAATTGTTCAGTCAACAAACACAATTTCCAAATAAGAAACTTGCCATTCTGTCAACATAAGGGAGGACAACACAGGAAGGTGAGACAGGGCGACTAAATCAGCCAAGCACAAATTGTTTGTTTGTTTGTCTGCTTAACGCCCAGTCCACCACGAAGGGTGATATCAGGGCGGTGCTGTTTTGACATTTAACGTGCGCCACACACAAGACAGAAGTCGCAGCACAGGCTTCATGTCTCACCCAGTCACATTATTCTGACACCGGACCAACCAGTAGCCAAGCACAAAGCCAAGTTCTGTCTTTTTCTTCCCCCCTCGGTGTTGTAAAGCTAATCCTGGGGAAAGCTTGACAAACGTCGCCACACCATCTTCTCCATGCTCTTTCTTTATTTGGTGTTTAACGTCGTTTTCAACCACGAAGGTTATATCGCGACGGGGAAAAGGGGGGGGCGGGGAGATGGGATAGAGCCACTTGTTAATTGTTTCTTGTTCACAAAAGCACTAATCAAAAAATTGCTCCAGGGGCTTGTAAGGTAGTACAATATATTACCTTACTGGGAGAATGCAAGTTTCCAGTACACAGGACTTAACATTTCTTACATACTGCTTGACTAAAATCTTTACAAACATTGACTATATTCTATACAAGAAACACTTAACAAGGGTAAAAGGAGAAACAGAATCCGTTAGTCGCCTCTTACGACATGCTGGGGAGCATCGGGTAAATTCTTCCCCCTAACCCGCGGGGGGTCCATGCTCTTTAGTCTTGTGACTAGCACAAGAAACTTTAAGTCTGCATACGAATTGTACGTGCGCCGTGGTGGCGTATGGCATGCTTTAAAGGACTTCGGCCAAGTAATATCGGGCATAAATCTGATCCTAGCGAAAGCTTCACAAACGTAGCCTAATTGTTCAGACTATCCCAAATGGCAAACCGGTACGGTTGGCCTAGTGGTAAGGCGTCCGCCCGGTGATCGGGAGGTCGTGGGTTCGAACCCCGGCCGGGTCATACCTAAGACTTTAACATTGGCAATCTAGTGGCTGCTCCGCCTGGCGTCTGGCATTATGGGGTTATAAGTGCTGGGACTGGTTGGTCCGGTGTCAGAATAATGTGACTGGGTGAGACACGAAGCCTGTGCTGCGACTTCTGTCTTGTGTGTGGCGCACGTTACATGTCAAAGCAGCACCGCCCTGACATGGCCCTTCGTGGTCGGCTGGGCGTTAAGCAAACAAACAAACAAACTAACGAACAAAATCCCTAATGGCGGTCTTCCATTGAGCCCGAAGTCGATTTGGCAAAGTCTTTTTACCCAAAACGTGACTCCGTGCCTGAGCTCCGTGCGGCCAGCTTTGCGAAGCATACTTCGAGTAGTCGACTTCTCCCAATTAACGGCAGGCTAATACGTCACTTCTCATCTGTTGCAATACATCTACCCATATAACTGACTTATCGGTATCCTTTGAACCTTGACCTCTGTTCATTATTGCCCGTCAAATCCCTTTACCCTGAATGACAAACACATCATGTCACTGTACAGAACAAGAAATTCCTCCGAGGTAGGAAAAACACCCCCGTCAAAGGGAAATAACCTTCTCAGTTGGTGGCAGTGACTGAGTGAGAATGGTTATTTCCCTTTGACCATTAAGATGTCCCTCTATAAGTCCTTGTATAATTTTAATCCACCAATAACTCCCTAACCGTGTGTTTGACTGGTCCCAATTTTTGTAAGGACCGTCAAGGAATGTATAGAACCTGTTCACCAAGTTTGGTGACGATCGGTCCGTTCATTCTTGAGATCTATATGCGAACACAAACACACAAACAAACAAACAAACAAACAAACACATCGACCGAAACCTATACACACCCCTATACCGGGGGTTGAAGGCGGTTGAAAGGAGAAACAAAGGATTTCTCAGCGGTTTTCTCAACAGAGTGCAGAGTTGTTGAGGACACGGCCAGCCAAGATTTAGGACCTCTGGCCGTCATGTTAAGTGTTGGCCCTTGTAATCTTGCCGCCATTTAGCATGTGTCCCCTTCAGACACACAAGGACGGCAGTCGCTTCTCAGCGGGATTAGTTATGGCTTTCTTTGTGGTCCTTTAAAGAAAGGGGGAAATAATTAGCCCGTGTGGGTGCAGGTAAACGTGTTTCTTTAAATACCTGGAGTTTTTGTATTCCATGTAAGTTTAACGTGTTTTGTCTCGACATGTATTTCTCTCTCTCTCGAGTGTACACAGAGATAAGAACAGCCTCGCTTTCACCTAGATCCTGCCTAAAAACAATGTTCAGACCTCATGTTCAGACTCGGCGTAATGATTCCGAAAGGACTACTTTTTAGCGGTCAAGTTCAGTCGTCCGCATACTCGAAAGTGAAAAAAAGATGAAACGTTTTGCTACAGTATCGGAGGATGAACTGTCGAAGAAGAAAAAGAATCTCGTGCCAACCACTACGCAGAAGACCATCCGAGTTGTCCAGAAGAAGTTCTCAAACACGTCACGTTCCAGATCAAAAGACGACATTCTATTCTCTGACGTCACTATTCTTGGTTTACGGTACCATTCGGCGGCTTTGCTACGAGTATGCCATAGTCTTGGTTGGCCGAGACCTTGAGGTGGAATGCGAGTGATTAGGTTTGTTGATTTTGCTCGGAGAAGTGGTCCGTGTTCAAGCAAGTTTCTTTCTTCTTTGAAAACAAAAACCCTAAGACCAGTGAATGTCGAGATATATATGTTAATTGGATCTGTGATCCAAACATGCCTTTTGGTCAATCTCGATGGCAGTTTATTCCACTCGCCCTACGGGCTTGTGGAATAAACTTCCATCTCGATTGACCAAAAGCCATGTTTGGATCACAGATCCAATTAACGTATAGTGTTCTGACTATGATATCGGTTTGTTTGTTGTTGTTTTTTGTTTTTTGTTGTTGTGTGTGTTGCAAAACTGAATCTTAACTCCAGGTAGACAGGCCTTGTAGTTGAGTTTGTCGACTGCAAATTAGAGTTAACATTTATCTTGACACTTTTTTTCCTGAAAGTACAAGGATCTTCCATGTTAACAAAACATACTCCATGCCGCTTAAATTTCAAATCGACGAACAACAGTGGCTTACGTCTTCTGTATCTTCCACTTATATATTGTGCACAACCACTTATAGAGTGTACAACCACTTATATAGTGCACGACCACGCTCGCTCGGACAACTGTTATTTTACTCACATACATTATATAAAAAAAATAGACCTTCTAAATAATTTACTAATTTCGAACTAAACAAACCAAAGACTTCTGGCGGGGTGTGTGTGCGGGGGGGGGGGGGGGGGTATGACCTGACGTACTCTTATGTGCTAATCTATCACTTCAACACCAAACATGTAGCTCATCCAGTCGGACACTCAAGTCGTGCGTGTTGTGGTCAGCTGACAAACGTTTGTGTCCGTCACAGGTGAAGTCAAACATCCGTCACGGCCACTAACCACATTTGTTGCTTCGGACACGTGTCCAGTCCGTCCAAGCTCATTTGTTTGAAATTCTTCAAGAGATAGAGAAAAACTGCTACATAAGAGAAAAGAGAAAAATATATCCCTACAAACACACACGTTTGCTTGCTTGCAATTCTTCAAGAGATAGAGAGAAGCTGCTACAAAGTAAAATATAAGGGGAAAATATATATATATCTACAAACACACACGTTTTGAGTTCGTCCAAGCTCATTTGTTTGCACTTCTTCAAGAGATTGAGATCTGCTAAATAAAATAAAAGAGAAAAATATATCCCTACAAACACACACGTTTCCAGTCCGTCCAAGCTATTTTTTTTTTGTTTTTTTTTTGTTTTTTGCAATTCATCAAGAGACAGAGAGAAACTGCTACATTAAACAGATAAAGGAGAAACATATCCCTAAATCGTCTTTCCCGTTTATCACTTTATGACTAGTCTCCCCTCTCAGCTCTTGGGTCCCTTGGTTATCTACACGTCCAATTAAATTCGTGTCTTCGAGTCAGCAGTGCAGAAATGCTTGCATTGTTGACTAAAACTATTCACTACTGAGATGCCTCAAAACCAAACCATTTCCCGTTAAATTTCGATATCAAAGCCTCAGCCACAGCTACAGCTGCTTTGCATTGTATCAGAACAAAGAAATATAGATCTATATGTCATGTTTACTCTGAAATTGTTGAGTAAAACTATTCACTACTGAGATACCTCAAAACCGAACCATTTCCCGTTAATTTAGATAGCAAAGCCTCAATCCTCCCAACAACCGTTTTTATATCAGAACCAGAGACGTCAATAAATTGCATCAAAGGTTGAACGTGCAGAACTGAAAGAGGCCACAAAGGCAAGCAGAACGAAACAACCAATCAGACACCACGGGAAGCAAATCAAGCCAACATGCCACGACCAATCAGGCAGGCCGTAACAAGTGATCCTCGGCACAGCACCCAAATCAACCCAATTAGTCTCAGATTCCCCGAGGAGGGACCCCGAGGGCCTTTACCTATACACACAGAACCATGCAAACACTCTCGGCAAAGTCTTTCGAAGCAAAGAGAAGAAAGAATCAATGGCGTGGGAATCCATATGTGGATTAGCATCGATGGCGTTTGGTACTTCTGTGAATCGTTTGTGTAACATTAAAACAAGACGGTCTCTGCTGACTTGTTGTGGTTTTAGATACACGAATTAAGTGCATCTGAAACGAGGACACAGTGTCACGAAGAAAATACTAAACAGAATGAGAAATCAAAACATCATTCCGTGGTACACAAAAGCGCCATAAATACAGCTATACATACTTTTCTCAAGTTATTGATGACATTCGAGCATGAAATCACTCAAATCCACGCTTATTGATGTACACGCTTGCGGGAGAGGGAATATGTTTGGTCTCAGGCCAAATAAAAAATACGTACCCCAAGAATGATAAATTAAGCCATCGTTTCGTGCTTGGCAAAAGAAACCGAATATTCCAAACCAGCCACACTCTCTTCCTACTTTTCTCAAGTCACAGATCACATTCAAGCATGGATTTACTAAAAATGTACCCTCATCGATTAAGTCGCCTGTGAAATAGTCGCATGTAGGGCAAAAAACCCGCCCCCTGAATGATAAATCAAGCCATCGTTTCGTGAGAGAAAAAGAAAAAAGGAACAGTAGCCTATATTCCATACCACAGCCACATATATACCACAACGATAGCAATTTAAGCATCGATTCACTATAAATCTACACATATCGATTAACTCGCCTGTGGAATAGATAGGGGGAGTATGGTTGTGGGGCGAAATCCCCGCCCCCAGAATGATAAATCAAGCCATCGTTTCGTGCTAGGCTAGCAGCCGGGGCTGTGATAGGGAGAGTTTCTCCCCAAAGACCGCAGACTGATCAGGGGCTTTGAGGGAACTAATAGGCCCTGTCGAGAGCTATCGCTCGTTTCCAAGCACCCGGCATTACACCCTTGCCCCCCTGTTTCAAAGGCAAGGGCGAGAGGAATGTTTAGCGAAAAAACATGTAGTAGTTGCAGTAGTGGTGTGAGGTGCGTTGTGCTTCCTGCTGTCTTGCTTTTGAATGCCGTTTGCCCTGTTTCAAATGCAGACAGCGGGGGTGTTCTGGACGTCCATTTTTTTTAAGGGGATGCTCGCCAATACCAGCTGTTCAACCCAAATATCTTTGTCGTTTCATGTATAATGATAATTTAATACGAATTTTCGGTTCAAGCTCTTTCATTCCATTTGTTTTCAAGGTCAAAACATTGCATTTTTTGGTATATATTTTATATTTCATTTAAACGTCACTCTGTAAAACATTGCCATTGGCGACATTTGTCTTAGGTTAAAACACACACAGGCACGCACACACACTCTCCCTTTTATGTCCAGTAACATTCCCTTGGTGTTGGGCAAATTCTAACCTAGCGACAGCGCGCAAGCTACCCTGGTGTCCCCGTCTCGCTGATGTGTTGTTTTTAAACATATTAGAGAGAGACACAAAGAACAGCACACACAGGTGCGAGGGGTCGAAAGAAAAGATAAATAAGCAAAGTGACGCGCGGTCTCTGCTAGCAAAAAATACTCTCCTCTGCATAACCCTACCTCCTTGTTCTGTTGCCCAAACATAAACCTATCCTCTTCTCTGTTGGGATTTTTTGTTTTCAAAAAAGCTCTGGAGAATCCGTTATCGATGCATTGTAAGCTTAAAATACTGACATTCAAGCTGCAGTCCTGGCACATGCAGATCAGCTCGGTTTGTCTACATACTTGTGTACATGCACGTGTTGTTAAAACATGTCTTCTGATCTTTAATTGCGTTATTGACTGACTTAACGTGCAAACAAGAATCAGTTTAATGTTGATACTTGGGTCAATAAACCATCTGTGTTTAACTTCAGTGTGAGAAAGACATGACGACAAATATGATTAGCTTATGTTATTGATGTGCTGAGTCATCACAGCCCGTCGCGATATAACCTTTGTGGTTGAAAACGACGTTTAAACACCAAATAAAGAAAGAAAGAAAGAAAGTCATCACAGGGTGCAGCGGATCTGGACATACAGATAGACACACATACAAACACTATTTGTCTCTCTCTACACGTCTCATCGAGTCTCTCTCTCTCTCTCTCTCTCTCTCTCTCTCTCTTTCTCTCTCTCTCTTTCTCTCTCTTTCTCTCTCTCTCTTTCTCTCTCTCTCTTTCTCTCTCTCTGTCTCTGTCTCTCACTCTTTCTCTCTGTCTCTGTCTCTCTCTCTTTCTCTCTCTCTCTCTCTCTCTCTCTCCCTCCTCTTTCTCTCTCTTCTCTATCTCTCTCTCTCTCTCTTTCTCTCCCCCTGCTCTCCCCCTGCTCTCTCTCTCTCTCTCTCTCTCTCTCTCTCGCCCCCTCTTCCCCTGCTCTTTCTCTCTCCCTCTTCCCCTGCTCTCTCTCTCTCTTTCTTTCTCTCTCACTCTCTCTCTCTCTCTCTCTCTCTCTCTCGCTCCCTCTCCTCCTGCTCTTTCTCTCTCCCTCTTCCCCTGCTCTCTCTCTTTCTTTCTCTCTCTCTCTCTCTCTCTCTCTCTCCCTGCTCCCTCTCTCTCTCCCTCTTTTCCCCTGCTCTCTCTTTCTCTCCCTCCCCCTCCCTCTCTCCCCCTTCTCCCTCTTCCCTCCTCTCTGTCCACCCCCCCCTCCCACAACCCCTATCCTTCCATCTCCTTTCCCGTTTCAGCAGGCAAGAGCTCTTTTTCAATCATCAGCCAGGGAAATGGGGAGGCAATTCTGTCAGAGCCGTAACACATAACACTGAACGCTTGCTGGCAGCAAATGACGTGACGCGCTGATGAGATGGCAAGTCGTCTTTCACTTGCTGTGATGCAATGCTAAACACAGATGAAAGACGGAGCGACGTTTTTTGAGAACGATTCCAACCGTGAGGAGAAGAAAACCCGAGTGAACAGGGGTAAAAAAAGGAAAGAGAGAGAGAGGCAGAGACAGAGAGACAGAGACAGAGAGAGAGACAGAGAGAGAGAGAGAGACAGAGAGAGAGAGTGGTGTAGAAAGGGTGGTGTAGAGAGAGGAAGGGGAGACCCCGAGAGAGACCCCGAGAGATAGATCCCGAGAGTGAGACCCCGAGAAAGATAGAAAGATAGAGAGAACGAACGAACGCGATCGAGAGAGATGGGGGGGGGGGGGGGGAATGTGGGTCCCATATTAAATGTTGCAAGCACAAAATCGAGTTGAACTCCCCCCCCCCCCACCCCCCTTCCATTTCATCTCTTATCCCTCCCCCGTCTTTCTTGATGACGAACGTGCACAAATCACTTTAACCAAATGTAATGACGATTACTGTGTGTGTGTGTGTGTGTGTGTGTGTGTGCGCGCGCGTATGTATCCTACGATGGAGGTGCGAACGAGGCTGGGGAGGGGGGCGGGGGTTTAGAGTGTGTGTCTATGCATGTTTGCGCGCCCCTTAATATTTACACAACACCCAAAACCTCCCATTCACCTAAAACACAACCATACATCTCTCGCGCGAAACATTTTACACTGACACCATCTGCATCAAAGCACAACACACAAAGCAAAAAACCCGCAAAGCAAACCAGCTCAGACAGACACGAACATTGGCAGTGACATTTGCAGCAAACAGACAAACCTCACACAATCTAACCCTCTATTCTCTCAAAAGCTCTGCACCTTCTGTTCAGCACTACCAAAACCGTTTTGCAAACAAGCGAAAAACTGCTTCGCTCTTTCTCTGTTCCACCGCACGCTTCAGGCAAGTAGTAGATCTATTTTGTCTCAATGCGCCTGGAAGTGGGTCTGTCAAAACAAATCTTGTCGATGCGAAAAACAGCACGCATCTTTTCTTTTCCCCCTCCTGCACCGTTTGTTAGCAGGTAGAGATAAATACGCGGCTCACACTCCGACTCCACGTGACTTTGTACATACACGTCTTCCCATCGAATACCATCGTGTGTCAAGGATCACACACAGGGAGAGGGGCAGAGAGACAGAGCGTGGGGTTGGGTGTTTTGAGGAGGGGGGTAGGTCGTAATGGTGGTGGTGGTGGTGGTTGTGTTCATATGCGTAGAAACAGAGTACCGCAAAATATAGTTCCATTGTTTATTTCATTTTCAGTTGCAAGACTAGTGGTTCTACAAGGGAAAGATTTTCATATTTCTGATCCCGGGAACGCAGAAGAAGAAGATATTTCGGATCCCAGGATATAATAGTAAAACAAAAGGTGAAAAAAGTCTTCATCAAGTGTGTATGGATCATGCTCCGAGATGATAGGCCCCGGACAGCACAGATTAAATACTTACGTCCCCAAGGCACAATTATAGTAACGTTTACATACTCCCGTGAAACCTCACCCAAACGCCAAACTCATCAAATGCATAATCCCCCCCCCCCCCCACCCCTCCCTGCAAAATATATTATATATATATATGTGATAAGAAGTCGTGACTCGTATGCTCGTTGTGATAACGTCACCAGCTGGCCTTCGGTCGCGCTCGTATTTGCTTCACGCACTTATTATAACTCACTGAAATGTTTCTTGTACATTTTGCACTGCATAGATTTGGGAGTGGGACAGAAGTGCTTTGATATTTATACCATCTTCTCGATGGCATTATAGTGAGGACAGTACAGGTCTTTTGCTTTATCTGTTTTTGACAGAGCAAAATGATTCTTCAAGGAAAGATTTTTTTTAACGGTAAACATACGCTTAAAAAAAATGCAGTCGGCGCAGGTATGCTGGCGGGTTTTTCCCTCCCAAAAACACTGAAACAAACTGTCAAGCTTTAGCACTTTAACCTCATGTTACTCGACATCAGAGTCACTTCCATTACAGCTTTGAAAAAGAGAGAGAGAGAGAGAGAGAGAGAGAGAGAGAGAGAGAGAGAGAGAGAGAGAGAGAGAGAGAGAGAGAGAGAGAGAGAGAGAAAATTGAACTTTATTTAACAAGGATTAAGATTTAAGGCTACATATTAATTAAAAAATTAAAAATTAAAAAGTTAAAAAGTTAACCAACTTAAAGAGAGAGAGAGAGAGAGAGAAACAAAGAGAGAGACAGAGACAGAGAGACTGAGACAGGGAGACACAAACAGCGAGAGCGAGAGAGAGAGAGAGGGAGAGAGAGCAAAGGAAGGGAAGTAACTGCGAAAATATCTCCCCCACTTATTGATTCTCTCTCTCTCTCTCTCTCTCTCTCTCTCTCTATCGCTCTCTCTTCTCTCTCTCTGTCTCTCTCTGTCTTAGTCTCTCTCTCTCTCTCTGCAAGATTTTTCACGATATTTTGTGCTCTATAATTGATAAACACGCACCACTACGTCAGCATAGAGTGAAACATCCCCAGCTCCCCCCTTGGTTAACCTCAGACATTATCGAGGCTATGGCGATGCGTGATCATTTCAAAGAGCGCAACATGAAAACAGAATATAAACTACAAAAAAATAAAGTGTTGGACACAGTGAGACAAGCAAAGACTGAATATTTTAATAAACTAATTTCTGGAAAAAAGGATACAGCTACAATCTGGCAAGCAGTGAATGAAATTCTTGATAAATCTAGGAAGGGATCAACCAATTCTCATTCACAAATATCTCCAAATGACTTCAACAAACACTTCATTTCGCTAGCAGACAACCTAAAATCTTGTCTCAAGCAAAATGATTCCCTTGATACGGATGATTGTCTTGAAAAATTAAAAACATTCTGTGAACAAAAGTTGACTCAAACTGACACATTTTCTATTCCTCCAATCTCAGTGCACGAGGTAGGAAAACTGGTAGAACAAATGGCGAATAAGAAGTCAATGGGTCCAGACAAGATTCCAGTCAAGTTGCTAAAACTTGCTTTACCTTACATTGTCGATTCCCTAACTTATGTTTATAACCTAAGCATACAACAAAATGTGTTCCCTTCTATTTTAAAGTGTGCAAAGGTATTACCACTTCCAAAAACTAAGGATCTTACAGACCCAAACAACTTTAGACCTATTTCCCTCTTACCTGTTCTATCTAAACCCTTAGAAAAGCACATACAAAAACACCTACTGGCATATATGGAACAAATGAATCTGTTTCATTCTTTTCAGTCTGGATTCCGCTCAAAGCATTCCTGCCACACCGCCTTAAGCTCTTTATGCGAGACTTGGCTGTCAGCAATAAACAAAGCAGAAATAACGGGAGCGTTGTTTCTGGACTTTAAGAAAGCCTTTGACCTAGTAGATCACTCACTTCTACTGACAAAACTAAAGTGCTATTTAAAAGACGACTCCGCCTGTGCCTTTTTTGAATCGTATCTTTCAAAACGGAAACAGTATGTATCCATTAACTGTAAAACTTCGTCAAACGAGATTGTCAGGAGTGGTGTCCCTCAAGGGTCTGTATTAGGACCTATCTTGTTCTGTATTTATATAAATGACTTACCCCTTCATGTGTCCGATGAAAAAGTTAGATGTGAGTTCTTCGCGGATGACTCTTCTGTTCACACCAGTCAAAAATCTTTGGAATCCGTCAACTCTTCTCTTCAAACAAGTGTGGATGAAATCACTGAGTGATGCGTTTCTAATGCAATGATCATTCATCCGATTAAAACAAAGAGTATGGTGATAACCACGAGACAAAAACACCAGTTAAGTCCTTTACTATTACAACTGTCAGTTGGTTCAACTCAAGTGCAGCAAGTTAAGGAACATAGACTATTAGGTGTTACCATTGATCAAGAGTTGAAATGGCAAACTCATTTGAGTAATATTTGCAAAGTAGTATCAAAGAATTTGTACCTGTTATCAAAATTAAGGCATTACGCCGATTCTGAAGCACTCAAAATGTTCTATTACGCCCACATAATGCCTCATATAAACTTCGCTTCGACACTTTGGGATAACTGCAGTGATGTTCATTTAAAAAGACTCAATTCCCTGCATCGCCGAGCTGCAAAACTTATTCTGCATGATTTGAATAGGTCCACGGATGAAAAGCTAAAGCTCCTAAATTTCCTCCCCTTGAAAGATCAGTTGACGTTAAACAAGGCTGTGTTCATGTATAAAATTCTAAATGACGACTGTCCTAAATATTTGCAATCACATTTCAAACATGCCACAAAAAGATATGGGTCCCAAAAAATCATCCCTCCTATACCTCGCATAGACCTCTACAAATCGAGCCTAGCCTTCTCGGGAGCTTTTCTCTGGAACTCCTTCCCCCAACAGATAAGAAATGCAACTTCAGTGAAATTGTTTAAGAGACAGTCCCGTTCACACATCATTCGTGAATGAAATGTCTTGTTCGATTGTTATTTTGTTGAACATTTTGTACTAGTGTTAACGGATGTGTAGCTCATCTGAGCAACTTAATTCTCAAAATGAAAGGCTTAACTATGTCAATGTAATTTTGTAATTTTTGAGTTCTCCTTATATAATTCCGTAACTGCATATAGTATTGCAATTCATACAATGTATTTCTATATCTTATATGATTGAATTTTTATTTGTTATGTTCGTCTGTCTTTATGTGTTGTATAAAGGACAGGTTGGAAGAATAGGCTTTGCCTAAAACCTTTATCCTTTTGTAATAAAGTTCTGAGTCTGAGTCTGAGTCTGAGTCTCTCTCTCTCTCTCTCTCAAAAGGTCTTGGGCGATTCACTGAGCTTTGAATAAGTCACAACAAATAGATATCTCGCATTTTCATCAATCACATACCCTACACACACATTCCCATCGTGTTAGATCAACGTTAGCCAACGGCGGTTAGATATGGACTTCATAAATATTCTCCCAAGCTAAGCGGCAAATCAGTGCCAGGGGCACATAAAACATCGCTGTAAAACACTTGACAGAAAGATCAACAGCACGATGCCATCATATTCAGTGTTATTAATGCGTGTCCAAATATACATTTCTTATTATTACATTTACCAGAAGGTACTCAGTCAGGCATGTGCAGTGTAAGTTTAAAACGTGATGTTCACACATGCCACAGAACACACATACATGAACGAGTTTAACACACACACAGACTCACACACACACACACACACACACACACACACACACACACACACACACACACAGTGTCCACCCAGAATTCAACATATTACAAAAAAGCAGCTTCCCCCTTACTCCCCCGCACCCCAATCTGTTCTCACTGCCAAGTCTGCCTTGAAAATCCCAAGAGATCAGAGTCACGACAGCACAAGTTGAAAGTACCACAACGCGGGGCAAATAGCGTGTTCAATATTCATTTCATCAACATCAAATCGCCGCCTGCTTCAGGCCTCCTGTCACCCGATTGCTGATTGCTGTCACTTTTTCACTTTTTTTGCACACACACGCACATACACACGCACGCACGCACGCACACAGACACACACACACACGCGCACACACACACACGCGCGCACACACACACACACACACCTTTTCCGCAACTTGACCAGAAACGGACGCTGACGCCGGGGTGGTTTCATTTAATGGAAAGGATCGATGGAACGCTTTGCGTGTTAAGAAAAGTACCTCATACAGACTCTTCCTTTGACTCGAGTGCCCCCCTCTTCACCCCGCCCTTAAACTCTTAACACACACACACACACACAAACACACACCCCACCCACCCCAATCTTCAACTCTTCTTGAGTGATGCAAACTTTAGGAGTATAAATTGTTCATTCATTTAATTAAAGTGTCAAGAAAACAGTGGGGTATTGCCTCGCTGGTGAGAAAATCATGTCTGCTAAGCTTTGGGCCATTTATCACTCCGCAAGCAGGCCCAGTCCACAAACGGTGCCATTTCCAAAAATGATTCTTCCATGAAGCTGCGTCAAATCCGCACAGGTTGTGATGTTTTGCGGAAAGTGTTTCTGAGTTGATTCCGACGGTACTTCCTCACACCAGCTACCCCCACACTTACATTGCAAAGAAAATGTAGGTATTGGACGCTACGTCATTGACAAAACAGTCAACGTTTTGCTTTGTTTATGCTTCTACATTCCTCTAACCAACCTTGTTTTGGGTGTGTTTGTGTTGTTTTTAATTTACCTTTCTATGGACAAAGAAAAAATCAAAAGCAGTTACTGGAAGCTCATACCGGAGCAAATGACTCGCACTTTTATGTCCAGAGCTAAGAAGAGTAAAGACTTGGCCAATAATGATACTAGGTTAGTCCAGAGCTAAGAAGAAACTAAACAAATAACTTGTACTTTTTTGTCAAGAGCTAAGAGTAAAATCTTGGCAAATAATGTTACTAGGTTTGTCCAGAGCTAAAAAAAAGAAACTGAACACGACGATGCAGGAAATGGCCTGGCGCTCAGAAGAAGCTAAGAAGGATGCTACAGACGCCAAGCAAGAGACAAGAAGAAGCTAAGAAGGATGCTACAGACGCCAAGCAAGAGACCAGAGGGACCCTAGGCCCATACCTGATCGATCGTCGTGCTTGTCAGCCCCTGATAGATTGAACTGTCATCCCGGGCTAAAGTAGACATCTCTCTGCTGCTTCTCTGCCCCGCCACCACTGCCCTCGGTCCACTGCTGTCCTGGTCCTATCATCTCGGGGCTTGATCCATACACACCCCACCCTTCACCTCTAACCCCTAACCTCCTTGGGGCGGGCTGAGGGTATGATCTGCCTGGATAAAAGTAAGTTTTGAGGGTTTTCTCTTCGCATAAACAGGCCATTTCCAGTACCTTATCGGTTGAATTCGGAAAATACCGGCAACGAAAGCAACAAGTTAACAGCTTTGAGACTTCTTTGGGAAAAGACAAATTTAAAGAACAAGGGAGCTAAAAAAAAGCCAAGGGAGAGAATACACGAAAACGGCTAACCTAATAGTAATATTACAAGCAACTCAAAAATAAGGTTTCATCTCCAAGGGTATACGATCAGAACGACTTCTCCCTCTCACTTCCTCTACCGTCTACGCCCCATACACCTTTCCCCTCCATATCCAGTCTCCCAAAAGACATCGAACCGGAGGCCCATCCACTCTGAACAGAAAAACTCTACAGATCCGATAGAGACAGAGTGAGAGAGGAGGAAAAATTTCTCCCCTCCTACACAGAACACCGTATCAGACGACAAACAGTCGTGAGCGTGAATGCCGAGTAATCTCCCTTTAGGCAGACACCTCTCCTGGCCACGGAGGAACAGAAGCTGGTATCTTTGCCAAACGACAATATTTTTCCGCGCGGTGTTTTCCGCTAGGGGAGGAGGGAGACCCAGGGAGGATCTTTCGAGACAGCCAACTGACAGTGAGACAGGGAGGAGGAAAAGGCAAGGGGCGAAGTAAGAGAGAGAGAGAGCAGGAAAAATCGATCAAGCTGTGTGACTTTAAAGACAAAAACACACCACAAATTAGGTCTTTGTGGCGCCACCGACAAGCTCGGGCAAGTGTGAGCGTGCATACTGAGTAGAGTCAGGCTATTTGCGTCTCAGTAAGGCAAGAACAAAGAAGAGAAGGTCGAAGGGATGTTCGAGTTAACTGGTTAATTGATTATCGAAAAAACAAACAAAAACAAAAAATTTGTTTCCGTTGAAGTGCTCTCTCTCTCTCTCTCTCTCTCTCTCTCTCTCTCTCTCTCTCTCTCTCTCTCTCTCTCTCTCTCTTCTCTCTCTCTCTCTCTCTCTCTTTGCGCGTGCCCTTCCATGTTTGTTTGTTGTGTATCCAATGATACGAAAGTGCGATGTCTGCCTGTGCGCACATCAGTAATTTCCTATGTGCACCAACCTTTGGGTTTTGAATTAAAAAAAGCAATCCAAGCACCACATTTTGCCCAAATGTCTTACCAATACCCATCGTACAATCACTTCCAAATTAAAACCAAGCAACATGAGGGTATGTGGGAGTTCAGCCCATGAACGCAGAAGAAGAAGCATCACATTTGCAAATTCCTTGACAATTATCCGTTTCAGCCTTACTAATCTCGTTTTTCTTGAAAATGCTCTCCCATAATTTACAAATTCCCTTTTACACGACCAAGCCACAAAGAAAGCAGCAACCGCCTCACAAAGAAGAAGACGAAGAAGCGAATAGCTCCCTTGTGGCGAAGCACAAATCCACTTAAAGGGCAGACAAGCCAATTTGTTGCGTTCTCTGCCCCTGATTTACAGGAGGAGAGGCAGAGCAAAGCCAGTGTCCATTTAGAAGCTGATGAGGCGATCGCCTGACGGACGTGGATACGTCACTAGATTTACGTAGAATAGAACGGAAACAGGCGACAGCGTTCGAGGACAAAGACTGGCAGATTCACGCACAGACAGATAGACTGCAAAGACGCGCGAACACACACACACACACACACACACACACACACACACACATACACCAACAACAGCAACACTGACGAGAATGTCACAGAATAATCTACTGAGAGTGAAAAATAACAGGGACTCCCAACGCATCCTTTTATTCCACAGTGTGGGTGGTTTGTTGACAGACAGACAGAGACAGACAAAAAGACAGACAGACAGAACAAGACACAGACAGACAGACCACGAGACAGGCAGACAAAGAGACAGACAGACAGAACAAGACACAGACAGACACACAGACAGAGAAAACAGACATGGACACGATGCACCTCCCACCGGACAGCCAACACCCTAACTCCAAAATGCCAAACAAAGAAGAACCAGTGTGAAAGAATTGATCTTTTGCATGAGATCATGTGGCCGCAAGCCACAGGTTGACAGAAGAGTGCCATGGAAGGGAGGTAAGCCATCTCTGACGCCACAAGAAGATTTCCCCCAGGAGCTGGGGATGAGCGAAGACTGGACTCAACAGGAAAAGAGTCTGGCATCCTTGATTCCCACAAACCAACCACTAAAATCCTCACACTTCTTGTTGTTGTTGTTGTTGTTGTTGTTGTTGTTGTTGTTGTTGTTGTTGTTGTTGGGGGTGGTGGGGGTGGTTTTGGTGGTGTTTTTTTTAACATTTAGAATAGCTGAACATAATACTCTTTACTATTCAACACTTCACTTTCCTGTCTTTGTGAACCGTCATCATCATCATCGTCGTCGTCGTCGTCGTCACACAAAAATAGGGTTTGCAAAATACACTATTTTGATTAAGAGTATTCCTAGAGTTTGATGCACAGGTTTGCACAATACGTTTTGTGCGAAGGGCACGGATGTAGTCACGCTGTCCCTTCTACGTACATTCAATCAATCAATATGAGGCTTATATCGCGCGTATTCCGTGGGTACAGTTCTAAGCGCAGGGATTTTTTTTAATTTATTCTTTTTATGCAATTTATATCGCGCACATATTCAAGGCGCAGGGATTTATTTATGCCGTGTGAGATGGAATTTTTTGTACACAACACCATTGTGCTCAGTGTTTTTAAAGGCCGCTGCATTTCGTGTTCAGAGCACCCGGGTATGACTGATAACATGGAAAAAGAACGACGTAATATCTGAGAGGCAGCTGACTGAGCATAACATATAATTTACATTGAATAATAGAGCGTTAAATGATTTTCCAGGTCAATTCTGTAAACCTTACAACCGTCAAGAGACTGACAACACCACCCAAAACCAATTCAAGCAAGAGGATGTGCTTGAGCTCAACTGCACGCAAAAACAGACAGTGCTCTGCAGAGGGATGAAAGTAACACCGCAGCAGCCTCGGATACGAGCGTCCCAGTGGTGCTATTCAGCAGCCAGCCAATACCCAGCCAAGCTGCACATCAATGTCTTCCCAGTTCCTGAGGGTCCCATTGCTTAGAGACACGCGTAAAGGATGCATGACGGAATGACGGATTTACTGCTCGCTTCTTTTCAGACGAGAGCCAAAGAGAGAGAGGGGGGAGGGGGGGGAGGGAGAGAGAGGGAGGGGGAGGGAGGGAGGGAGGGGGAGAGAGAGAGAGAGGGGGAGGGAAAGACAGAGAGAGAGACAGAGAGAGAGACAGAGATAGAGATACAGAGAGAGAGACAGAGAGACAGAGACAGTCAGAGGTGTGTGTGTGTGTGTGTGTGTGTGTGTGTGTGTGTGTGTGTGTGTGTGTGTGTGTGTGTGTGTGTGTGTGTGTGTGTGTGTGTGTGTGTGTGTGTGCGCACACAAATAAATCGACGCATGAAGCCCACCCCCGCCATTCGAGCAATGAACACTATTTTAAACACAATTGCACATAGAAACCAATGCATGGTTGGTACAAGAACAGCAATGAAAACAAAAACATTTCCAGTCCTGCCTCTCCTCAATCTCTCGCCACAACTCCAACTAAGACGTTCGTAGTCTTTCAGTTATTTATCCCTTCCTACTTTTCCGTACAATTGTCTAAAAAGAAGAACTCCAACGGAAAGTGTTTAGCAAGGGCTGACAGGGAAATGCCCCCAGTAAAATACTTCCACCCTCGTTTGTCACGCAAAAGGTAAAAAAAAACCGAGGCACAGACTACTTGCTACAGACGTGATCGATGGTCGACTTTCTGGATACTGACAAAGGAGACTTTTACAGTCAAGAATATTAAGGAAAAGGAGCTACGGCTAAAGCCTAGTAAAAACATTTTAAGATCAAACTACACAAAAATGCATGAATTTGAAATCACACTTTTATGTTTGTTTGTTTGCTTAACGCCCAGCCGACCACGAAGGGCCATATCAGGGCGGTGCTGCTTTGACATATCACGTGCGCCACACACAAGACAGAAATCGCAGCACAGGCTTCATGTCTCACCCAGTCACATTATTCTGACACAGGACCAACCAGTCCAAGCACTAACCCCATAATGCCAGACGCCAGGCGGAGCAGCCACTAGATTGCCAATTTTAAAGTCTTCACGGGTACAGTTTGGTAGAGATAATATATACAAAGGGACCACAGAAGGTGATCTTTCATGGGAGTTGTCCTCTAATCAGAGGTGTCGCACATCGCAGGTAAAAATGTGCATAGTTCGTCTCTTTTTGGACAATGTCCGGGTGATCACAGGATTAATATATATATATATATATTAGATACCACCAGTAATACTTTCAATAACTAGTTTCTTTCTAAAACAAAACTACCCCACTGAACCAGTTCCTTGTTTTCAACATTCATAATCATCGGCAAACATAAAGGCCAAGACTAAAGTCATCCCTGTTCTCATTAGGCAAAGCTTGCTGGACAATATTGTCACACTATCGATCTCTCTCTCTCTCTTCTCTGGAAATGGTCCACCTCGGAGACGCCGATAAGAGCTTCTTCGTCTTCTGGTACAAGTCATTGCTTTGCCATTATTCTGTGGGGCATCTCAGACAATGCTATCACTGAGTCCTGCTTCCGTTCCCATGGATGATTCATCTTTGACGTTGATAGAGCTGCTGTTCTTTGGGTCAAAACCATTGACTTCTCATTACTACTTCGTGGGGTTTGCCAGCTATCAGTATGACTGCTTCGAGACAATGCTCTTCGGGTCAACACGCATTGCAAAGACACTGATATCATACAGAGATACATTGCCATTCTCAATGGACATTGACTTGTCATTTCTTGTGAATATGGGCTATTTGTATCTGCACCATTTCCCCCTAACTCTCTGTTAACTAATTCTAGCATTAAAAACAGCCCCCCCCCCCCCAACAAAAAACATTTGAGCATTACTAAATCATTTTCCAAAATATTTCCGAATAGTTTTCCTGCTTTGAAATATGTTTGTTTGTTTGTTTGTTTGCTTAACCGACCACGAAGGGCCATATCAGGGTGGTGCTGCTTTGACATTTAACGTGCGCCACACACAAGACAGAAGTCGCAGCACAGGCTTCGTGTCTCACCCAGTCACATTATTCTAACACCGGACCAACCAGTCCAAGCACTAACCCCATAATGCCAGACGCCAGGCGGAGCAGCCACTAGATTGCCAATTTTAAAGTCTTAGGTATGACCCGGCCGGGGTTCGAACCCACGACCTCCCGCTCACTGGGCGGACGCCTTACCACTAGGCCACCGTGTTGCTGTTTTTGAAATATGTATCTGAAGCCCAAGAAGGATAAGAAAAGAAGCATTAATGGGTCATGCCGCTTTATTTTGTTCCACGTGACAGCATTAAAATGATGATCTAATCAACTCCTGCCCGATACCAAGAATGAACTTCTCACAGGTGAAAAACAGCTGCCAAATGCATGGTAAAACGAAGAGTAGTTGCATGAGTCAAGTAGCGAGTGCGTGAGAGGAAAGTGAAGGGTTCATTTGTAGGATACGAGCATCAGGAATGTGTTCATATGAGAGCATGACGAATACTTATGTGCTCTCTCTCTCTTTCTCTCCCTCCCTCTCCCTCTCTCTCTCTCTCTCTCTCTTTTTTTTTCTCTCTCTCTCTCCTCTCTCTCTCTCTCTCTCTCTCTCTCTCTCTCTCTCTCTCTCTCTCTCTCTCTCTCTCTCTCTCTCTCTCTCTCTCTCTCTCTCTCTCTCTCTCTCTCTCTCTCTCTCTCTCTCTCTCTCTCTCTCTCTCTCTCTTCTCTCATTTGTTTGATTGGTCACTGTACATGCAAATATTTGTTAGTTTTAGTCAAAGGCGAGTTATATTTGTCACGCTTATCTGGAGATATTTGTTTCATGTTTGTATGGTTTTCATGAATGTTTCCCTTCAGGTTACTCATCTGGCTAAATGTTCCAACACTTGTCTTTTTTCACGGTTGAAAATATTGATTTGCATGAGAGATAAAAACACACACACAAACACACTCTCACACACACACACACACACCCCCCTACCCCCCCCCCCCCCCCCGCAGCCTCCCGCGACCCCCCGCCCCATCATCGCCAACCCCACTACCCAAATGGCTTCAAGGTGACTTCACACCAAGAGAGTGTGGTGATTTCACAGACTAATGCCAGAGAAGATGCCAGACACCCAAGCCCCATTAGGCGGAGCATCAGCCTTCGACTCGTGCTCATCCTGGCAGAAAATGGAGTAAGACCACATCGGGTTAGACGGACACTAGCACTAAGGTCTTTGCAGTCTGCAGTCAGACAGACACGCGAGGCACTAGCTTCTTCTCGCAAGGAGCGAGGGTTTTAGCTGTTCATACGGGCACCGAGCAGCTCTCCACGTTCACTCTCTTTCTGTTTCTCTTTATTGAAGAAACACTGACAAACACTGAGAATGGAAGAAAGAGAGAGAGAGAGAGAGAGAGAGAGAGAGAGAGAGAGAGAGAGAGAGAGAGAGAGAGAGAGAGAGAGAGAGAGACAGACAGACAGACAGACAGACAGAGACAGAGAGACAGACAGAGAGAGACAGAGACAGAGACAGAGACAGAGAGACAGACAGACAGAGAGAGAGATACGTTCATGTTTTTTTGTATATAATAGACAGACAGAGACACAGACAGACAGACAGACAGACAGAGGGAGGGAGGGGGATGGCTTGCACAAAATTAGAAGCTGTAAATACAGTCAAAACTCTCCTACCACATATCGTCCGTAGAAAAACCACGTACACCCACACACTAACTCCCCCCCCACCCCACCCCCCCCCCACACACACACACACACACACACACACACACACCCCCACACACACACACACACCACGACAAGTGAACCACCCATCAACCCACCCACTAACCGAATCCAAAGGGGGAAAGACCGGAACGTGCTGGGAGACAAATAACAGGAGACAGTGAGCGAATCAAAGACAGAGCAAGGCAGAGAGAAACGGCAGCAAGACAAAGAGACAGCACCACAGCTTCCAACAAGCTCGGCCCAAGTCAACCCTCATCCAATAAGGGGAGACAGGAAATTTGATTTCGCTGTCCCTCCCTGTTCGACCGGCGGGAGGGGTAGGGTTGCTATCCGCTGAAAAAAAAATTACCCTGTACTCGTGTCTCTGTGTCTGTGTGTCTAGCATCCGTGGTGATATTAACCACTGTCCAATAAAGCATTGTACTCTTCTTCACGATCCTAGTATAGGGCGGTTGGTGGGGCAAAGATCTTGTGCTTTGGGAGAAGACTCAGGACTCTCAGGAATATTTATTTTAGGCTTCAGCCCATAAAAAGGGTGATACACCATAACAAACAGAAATGCATATATATGAAAATACTAGGCTGGTGTACCTTGTGTATCTAGAGAATAGAAATAAAGAGAAACGGATGAAGCTAGGGAGACGAAAATAGAGCTCCGATGATAGCATGACCCTAGTGATCCTGGCCTTGAACATGAAAGTTACTGGAACATAATTCTTCTCGTGACGACGTATTAACGAGTCAAGCACTTGGTAGGACACGATGCCGTCGGATGCAGGATGTCCGGACGGCGACACAAGAGGAAGGACATTAGCCCAAAACTGCAGTCCCCGACACTAACTGTTATAATCATCTGAATAAAAAAATTCCAAGGAAACCAGCGGAATATCAAACAATGCAGTATTTAATACCCAAAATAACAATATTTCAAACACCACCCAGTTACCCTTCCCACCAAAGAACCGTGGACAACAAAACTCCGCCAGCTGTCGCTCCCAAGCAAACGTTCTTGATAAGATCATGAGCAGTAATACAATACTGCATAAATCAACGACATTATAAACAAAGGGAAGTAATAACATAAATCAACGACTGTTTCTAAATAATGCAATGCTACACAACTACTAGCAAGAAACTATCATTTCTCCTTATACTGCATCAGACAATTAAACAAATGCGTATTCCAGCTGTCACTCAAGGGTGTATAAATGATCAATGTTATGATACCGCATAAACTAAGGAGAAACACTGAACAAAATACAATACACTGCCAGATCTCTAACAACAGTCATCCATCCCTCCCTCTTAACAAACACTTGACAATAGTCTTTCAGTCTTTGAACAAGCAGAAATGCATAATCATGTTAAGCTGAATAAACCACAGGGCTT
Organism: Littorina saxatilis; assembly: GCF_037325665.1. NCBI lineage: Eukaryota > Metazoa > Mollusca > Gastropoda > Littorinimorpha > Littorinidae > Littorina > Littorina saxatilis. The sequence goes on from NC_090254.1 coordinate 35,083,357, forward strand.
GCGTTTGAGAAGAACTATCAGGCATTCTTAGAAGAAATATCAGGCATTCTTAGAAGAAATATCAGGCATTCTGCAGGTTAGAATATGAAAATAACGAGATCGAAATCATACTTAATAGAATGATATATATTTTTAAGACCGATGTTTTCCCTCAGAATTGCAATAAACACATATCTGACCGATTTGCATGGCAGACTGATCCGTATTTGTGACCACCAAGATTCGTACTTCTACAAAGATACCTGTTTGGCGAATTGCTAACGCGATCGCCGGACGAGGAAATAATGTACTAACAATGCCATATATATCCTCTCGATACGAAACTACCCCCTCCCCTCCTTCCCACTTTAATCAGGTAATCGTGTAGGCAAAGGGGAACAACATTCTTCCCTTCCACTTCTTCACTTCCACAGAAGGGCACAAATACTTAATAAAGCATTGCGGAGCAAAGGCTGACTGATACAATACAGTGTGAAAAAAAACCGACTTGTACAATACAAACCAGCACCCAGATCATAGTCTGAATAATACAATACAAGTTTGAAAAAAACCGACTTGTACAATACAAACCAGCACCCAAAACTCTTGTCAAAACCAAAATATCCTTGCTCTCATCTCACGTATGACAACCAAACTCTTCCTGTCTTCCCTGACTCCGTTTCCCTGAAGCGAATAGATCTTTCCCCAAGGATTTAGTAATAGCAGCTCATACGTCTCTGGTTGCTCGTTGTAGCACGGTCTGCGACAGTTATTCTTCTCCTTTTCTCAGTTTCTGCCTCCTGTCCATGAATAAAACATCAGCAGTATGCCTCTCTGGTCGTCTGTGAAATAATGCTTTCTTTTCTTTACATATTTCAACTAGGATGTTTTGTCTGTTTGTTTGTTTGCTTCTTCGTCCGTCCGTCCGTGCGTGCGCGTGAGGGGTGCTTGATGCGTCGATTCATTTTGCACTCACGCGCACACACACACACACACACACACAGTACGGTCATTCTTTCTCTCTTTCTTGCTCTCTCACTCCCCCCTCCCTCATCTCTGTGCGCGTAAAAGAATCCACCCGTGCTTTTGTGTGTGTGTATGTGTGTGTGGTTTTTGTTGTTTTGTTTTTGTTTTTTTGTTGTTTTGGTGTTGTTGGTTGTTGTTGTCGTTGTTTTTTGGGGGGGGGTTTAGGAGGCGTTGTAGTCGTAATCTCCGAATCTCATTCAGCCGGAGGAGGGGGGGGGGGGGGGGGATCTCCGTGCGAAGTTTATTAAAAATGTCCGTTCAAAGATTCCCATAAAACAGGAAAAATCGAACTGCAGCAAACTTCAAGCAAACTTAGAACAACAAACTACTACATTGGTGAAACCATTAATCGAAACAAATCAATAACCAACCACAAATGTATGTAAGCTTAGGGAAAAAAGTTCACAAATATGCAAATTACAGTCACAAAGGCCAATACACTCACCAGCCTTCACACTAAAACGTATCAAGTAGACACGCTTTATATCCGTATAAAACATACTTCACCAACACAGACCTGTCAGTTTATGTGAAACACCGATGATAAAAGTGACTGTCGGAAGCAGTTTATTGGACAAAATTCTCCTAAAGAGGTATCACAGGCCCGCCCGGGGGAACCTTTTACCGGCGCTCAAAATGTGAAGCTTAATCTCTTAAAAATTAAAGAAGCGTCCGTTCGGTGTACCTTGTCTTGTGCACCACCTCAGAGCTGTCCACACTTTTACACGGATTAAGAATAGCTTTTCACTTCGACACTGGCCAGAATCTACAGCTTTGTGCAGTTGACAATTTTGGCTAAGTAAATTTTGCGGACTGACCCAGGTTTCACTTATGAAATTAATTCAGCTAAAAAAAAACTAAAAAACATTCTAATTCCGCGCAGAATGTAGCAAGCAGCCACGGTTTCCCCGCCCTTTGGAAAATTCAGGACTAAGGGACTAAACTCCTGTTCTGCGCAGTCACAATAGGGGAGACGACCGCTTCTCTCTCTCTCTCTCTCTCTCATGTAAGCTTAGCTGAAACTCAAACTGTCTGTCTGAGCTGAGACTAAGCCTATTAAATATAAGTTCTAAAATGTGAAAAGGACTTAGCTTGCTGTCAAACACACGCAAGCACCCCCCGCCACACACACACACACACACACAGCTCAGCCGTTTATCATTGCGAATACTCCCCTCTGCTGTATTACAGGTCTGGTTAGTAGCATCGCCGACATTACCCCTGGCACTTTTCCCATCATGAGAAACTAACACCAGACGCCAGTGTAGGTACACACGGCTTGAAAGACAGATGTATGGGTCGAAGACTGTTAGAAATGTACCACACTAGACACACAAGCAGAGGAATGGAAGGAGTGGATAGGTTCCTAGGTTCTCTTAAATAAATATTATATTCACCAGTGCCATGACGACTACCACAAACACCATCAAAATAACACACAGAAACACACACACACACACAGAAACAAAGATACACACACACACACACACACACTCTCTCTCACACACCGCACACACACACACACACACACACACACACAGAAACAAAGAAACACACACACACCACACAGATTAGTACCACAGACGATACAGATACTCACAGAGAAAGTCTTATAGCGCATTAAAGTTTGTTAATAGCTTAAGAGGTCTATCACTGTAGTATCAGGACATAAAGTTTCATCAACAGTGTCCATAAGGACAGTCCGTACGGTTAAGCTCCTTGGTAGACGAACAATAAAAAGTAACGGACTCTGAAATAAAAATGTCGGGAATGGAGGGAGGAGGGGCGTCTAAAGACAACACCCACACAAGACACGGACGATTGACTTGGACGAGAATAAGACAGACCAACACGCGAGGCTTACCGTGCTCAATATGCCTGTCCTGCAGAAGATGGTCCCTGACGCTGAACGGTAGCTCCGAGGCACGGAAAAACCACTTCACCACCAGGCTCAGAGTATCACGCTTTTTCTGAAACACACATGATACATAATTATGAAACACTAATTTATATATATATATAGCACTAGCGGGTCATTCTCTGTGCATCTTCGCATAATTTCGCCAATAGGTTCAAAAGCCTGACACACACACACACACACACGTTGGCGCACACGCACGCGCGCACACGCATTCACGTGCGCACACAGGCACGACGAACACACACACACACACACACACACACACACACACACACACACACACACACTTCAAAACTGTCCGTTTC
>NC_090254.1:35086787-35106787 GCF_037325665.1 Littorina saxatilis
AAACTGCCCGTTTCAGTGTGGCTCAACTGTTCAAAATGATGAATCAGTAACAGCAAACCAGTATACGCAGGAAGTAAACCCCAAATCATGAACATCAGTATTAAGTCAATCAGCAAAGTCTCATTTCAGAACAAAAAACAAACAGCATACACATTTTTTTTCTTTCTTCTTCTACATTTGATTGAAACAAATTATCGGCGCCTGTACAGAATTTCAATTGCTTGTCAGCGCCATAACCAAGTTACGGCCACAAGTTACGGCCTCTCTCTCGAATCAGCTTACAAGGTCAATAGACCCTTCAGAAGAAGAAAAAACCAATTATTTAATGCATTACGGCTGTCAGACCTGTTTCAAGGGATAGGGGGAGGGGGAGGGCTTGGGGAGGTCGAAGTACAATTTGCTTTTTTAAACCGAACGATGTACACTTTCGAGAAGAATCTTCTCGCTACTGGAGAAAAATAAATAACAAGCTAGGGTTTTCGGATTCATGAACTCCCATCATTCTTGTTCACCAGCTATTATCAAAGAGGAGACAAACTTTGCGATGCATCCTTCTCAATATTACTATCAGGTGGACTGGAAGGACACTCTTCGTGGGTCGGATCAGAAGCTTGAAGTATTAGGAATAAAGAAGTCAAAAAGATTATTATTTCCTAAGTCAATTGTTTGAAAGAACAGCCTGATTCGAAGCTGTCTGTGCAGTTTAAAGCTTTCTGAGCACACTAAAACAGAGAGACCGTTGCGTAATCTGCCGCGACCCAGGATAATTACAAAGTGTATTTTCTAAACACAGGTCATCATCACCAAATTCGAAACCGGAAAATCAAACCACGGATCTGATCAGTGATCTGCATTAGGCCAAAAAAAATAAATTGTCTGTTTAGGGTAACCCGACCGACCCTATCGATTTGGCGCCGACCCAAAAACTTTTTTTTGATTTCAAAAAAAAAAAAGAAAAAAAAAGAGGTAAAAATGCTAAAAAGAGACATTTGGCGTTTCTTTCTCTCCCTTTCTCTCTGTTTTATTTATACGTTAGTTTTGAAACATGTATTCATCAAATATAAGAAGTGAATTTACACACACACACACACAAAAAAAAAAACAAAAAAACCTACCTACCTACCGACCCTACTTTTTTTGGTCATGTTACCCTAAACAGACAATTTTTTTTTTTGGCCATATATAGCTCAAGGGAGTTTCGAGCCTTGAATGGCTTGCACTTGAAAGAGCCAAATCACTGCACATACGTACGTAACCTTCTGTGTTTTTGGAGAAGAAAAAACCCACCACCTGATTAGGCTTTCCATAACCCTCACAAAAAGCAGCGACCCCAAATGCTGTCAGTGTTTATGCTTCTCGCGAGACGCACTACACCCCCACAAGTAAATAAATAAATGGAAGTATGACAGCGCAATTCCCCCGTTTCCTTTGCAGAGGCTGCTAAAACATAAATATATCCACTGATATGTATCAAACGCCATGTTGCGCGGTAAAAGCCCTCGTGATAGACTTGATATGAGGCTGATGCGAATGACAGCAACTGTCTGTTCCTATCAATCTAGAGAAAAGCTGGAAATATACTGATCTACATAAGAAACGCCACAACACAATTTGCCTTACAATGATAAATCTCTGACGAAAACCATGACACTGGCAGTGCATAGCTGGTGGAAACCGACCCACTGTCATTCATGTCAAGTGCATAGCTGGTGGAAACCGACCCACTGTCATTCATGTCAAGTGCATAAAGCATTCCATAAGGCCTAAGAAAAAAAATAGGTGTGGTTACGGTAACCCGACCTACCCTATTTTTAGGGGCCGATCCTATAACTTTTTATTACATTTGTCCAAAAAAAGAAAAAGAAAAAAAACGAGTGCAAAAAACGCAATGAAAGCGAAAGCGCCCGTGTCGCACACTTATTTCCCTGTCAAGTAGGTTTAATTTGTACACATTAGAAAAAAAAAGTTTAAAAAAGAAAAAAGTGATTGCCTACCTACCTACCCTATTTTTTTTGGCTATGTTACCGTAACCACACCTATTATTTTTTTTGGCCTAATCTACAACAGTAATGAAACTGCATAGCATTAATTTTCTGTGCGTACTGGTGCTGTGAATGTTTCTCAAACGTTAGTCAAGTTTGTAAAAATGTAAGGCGCAAATATTGATAAAACGAAGACAAGAAAGGAGAGTGGTGGCATTACTCGAATTCATCCCTATCATTCATTTTCTTTTACTCTCCCCTTTTTCCTTTCGATTATTATTCATTTCTCGTTGACTGGTACACCACCCAGAGTTAAGCTACACACACACACACACACACACACACACACACACACACATAGACACACTCACACACACACATAGACACACACACACACACACACTCCCCCCCCCCCACACACACCCACACCTAACGAAGAGCTATAATCACAGCCTGCACTGTCCTGTACAGTCACAAAACGCCAAAAGAAGCTTAGTCTCGGGGCCTACAATCAGGGGTTGTCAGCGGAGACGGTAATTACCCGAGCCTTTCAGACGGGCGGAATGCCCCTAGGAGTAAGAAGACGATTCTCGCTTTGACAAGATAACAGCTCTTCGCTACGCCGATCCATAATGCCATGTTATTGCTTCTTGCGTACCAGGCATTTACCACGCTAGGAGAGAAGTATACCTCCACACCGGCTTCCTAGTAATAAGCACCATCTCTCTGTGTTGGATGGGGACAGGATTTTGCTCAAACATGCAGCAGTTGATATCCGTTTGAAGGGGAGCGTTTACTTCCGGTTGAAGATCATTCACATTCATTCTTAGCCCATTGAGAGAGCAGCTGCAAGTGTGTTATCAGTGCGTAGTATGTAATTTACAAACTTCTGCCCGTTCAAAATATTCACTTTTAGATGTCTTTTTGTAAATTATTATTATTTTACTCTTTTTTTCTTTTTTTTTTGGGGGGGGGGGAGGGAGGGGGGCAACAAGAGACAAGAGTTTATATATTATTTTTCTGTTGTTTGTCTTGTTCGCCCACTTCATAGACAGATATGTCGATAAGGCAAAAAAATAATAGGTATGGTTACGGTAACATAGCCAAAAAAAATAGGGTAGGAAGGTAGGCAATCACTTTTTTGTTTTTTAACTTTTTTTTCTAATGTGTACAAATTAAACATACTTGACAGAGAAATAAGTGTGCGACTCGGGCGCTTTCGCTTTCATTGCGTTTTCTGCACTCGTTTTCTTGGTTTTTGTTTTGTTTTTTTGACAAATATAATAAAAAGTTATAGGGTCGGCCCCTAAAAATAGGGTAGGTCGGGTTACCGTAACCACACCTATGTTTTTTTTAGGCCTAATCTAGTGATTTTGTTTGTTTGAGTAAAACGTTCTATAACTCCCTTTGTTGTATGGTTTGTTTTGTTGTTGTTATCATATTCTGTCAGAGTTTAAAAAATGGAACAAATCGAAGAACAACTACAGTTAAGCCCCTTGCATTCCCTATGACTACTGGGACACGCTAACGCTGTTCTCACTCACCACATTTCCCTACAAATTCATTTTCCAACCCACCATTATACCCACAATTATACCCAACTGCCTGCCACCCTACCCCCTTACACTTTTCTCTAAGTGCCTCTGACTTTTAACGCCTTACAAAGACAAACGAAGCACAAGCTAAAACTCGCACGAAAGTATCGCTAAGGCAAGCGGTTTGTATTCGTTCGGTGAAAATGGTGACAAAGTCGATAACATCGTGAAGGTAAGAAACATTCTCAACACTGCGGCCCTCTTTGAAGAAGCAATAAACGTTCACCTGTTAAATGTCGTCCCGGTGGTGGAGACATTTACATACACTGGTGAATTGCGGGACTCTATTCCTCTACCTGTACTGGACTTACCTTTGTCTTTGTCACTGAGACTTTGAACAGGTAGGGTGCAAGTGTGAGGGAAGGAGTGAGGGTGAGACAGATGTTAAGAGAATGGACGAGGGGGGGAGGGTAGGGGGGGGGCAGTGTGCGTGTGTGCATGGAGTCATCTCTCACTTATCCCTAATTGAGTGTACGTGGGTGTACCTGTGTGTGCGTGTGTGTATGTGTGTATGTGTGTGTGTGTGTGTGTGTGTGTGTGTGTGTGTGTATGTGTGTGTGTGTGTGTGTGTGTGTGTGTGTGTGTGTCGGTGTGTGTGTCGGTGTGTGTATTAGTGTATCTGAGTGTGTCACTATGTGTGTGTCACTGCGTGCGTTCGTCCGAATGTGTGTCAAATTTCACAAAGGATTTCCCAGCGGACGAATACCCAGGTTCATACAGGTGTGTTTATGACAGGTGAGATACAGATTTGAGAGGAAACAATCGGCCAGGTAAGGTTAGGTGGTAAATATGACGCACAATAAACTTGCACCTCTTTGCCATGTCTGCAACCAAGCTACAGGTGTGATTGAGCATTTTCAGGCCTGAGCAAATACACTGCATTTGAGGCTGAGATTTTTTTCTTAATATTGTCTGTAAGTGTTTTTGGTTTGTTGCTGTGAGCGTTTGATACAGTCATAATAATAAATATTAGAAATCGCATTTTACAGGCAAGCAATTGTTCAGAGTCTTGCAAAACTTTGACAATTCTCTGTGAAGGACTGAAAACAGATTGTAAAATGACACAAACACATGCAATCACACACACACATACACACACACAAATGAATACAAAGGCAAATTAATGTCCTGAGTTGCATGGAGAAAGAAGGACACACACACACACACACACACACACACACACACACACACACACACACACACACACACACACACACGTGATAACTTACCAAGCTAAAGGCAAAGATGCTACAGATGTAGAATGGTTGATCCGACTCCTTAGTATCCAAGAACACTGTGTCTGAAAAGCAAAACAAAAGACATTGCAATATTTTGCAATATTTTGAAATATTTTAATCGTAATATTGTGTAATCCCGTGTGACAACTAACCATGGCTTTCTTTAACTGGCCTGATGCAGCACACGTACGTGCGCGCACACGTACGTGCGCGCACACACACACACACACGCGCGCACACACACACACACATACGCGCGCTCACACACTCACACACACACACGCTCGCTCACAAACACACACTAAACACGATCATCATCAGTGTGAAAACTGTCATTGATAGATCAACTTTACAAATGATGTCGATAATATATTTATAAATTATGTATTAACAAATCATTACCAACGCATCAATCAATCTCTCTCTACCTCTCTCTCTCTCTCACACACACACTGACACTGACACACACACACACACACACACATTCAGAGAGTCTAGAATTCTCAAGGGCACTCTTATCCAAAGGGAAGTTTGCCAAGGTCGGAATCCCATCAAGAGCCGAACAAAGCATCAAGGACCTGAATTACAACCATGATACGCATACGACACAAACATGTGGCGTCCTTGTGAGTATTTCTTGCTAGCAAATACAATAGAAGAGAAGTAACAGAAGCACCTGGTTACCTGTACACTGACAACAATTTAACGTGCGACAAGCACTTTAATTCATTGCGACAGAAAATGCTAACGTCACACGTTGCCGTCGCGAATGTGACCTCTGATCCTAAACGCGCTAGTTCCAGGAAAGAGGGTACCCTCTTTGGTTCCAGCAGCTGCGGAAGACAGTGCAAGGGAAGCAACCGCTCCACAAAATCCTCCACTCCGACAAGATCGATTTTTGCAAGGGAGCCCCCTAGCACCAAACCCTGGGCAGCTACTGCAAATACTGCAGCCTCTGCTGTTGCTGCTGCTGCTGTTACTGCTGTTTCTGCTGCTGTAAGGTCGAAGGGCTATCTTGCGGGCATTAGCCGTGTCGACACTAAACTACAAGGGCAACAGCCTGGATTCTGCACATTGCGGTCTGTGGAAGAGACGGGGGATAGGTCTACAAATCTCTTTCAAGTCCCTGGGTTTACGTGGGGATTTACAGAGAGTCCAGTGCTTTCCCGATAGCAGTTATATTATGTTGCATTCGTTGTTTTGCAGTTGGTTTTTTTTGCAGTTTTCGGGATAACATATTTGCGCTCTTTGGTACTGAGATAAAGTGCATTAAATCCTAAGGGAGGGAGGCAGAGAGAGAAGGGGGGGGGGGGGGGGGGAAGGGGGGGGGGGGAAAGAAGGGGGGAGGAAAGGGGGCGGGGATGACAGAGAGTTTGTGTGCGAGTGAATGTGCTTGCGTGTGTGTGAGAGAGAGAGTGAGAGAGAGAGAGAGAGAGAGGAGAGAGGGGAGAGAGAGGGGGGAGAGAGAGGAGAGAGGGGAGAGAGAGAGAGAGAGAGAGAGAGAGAGAGCCGTCTGTCTGTTGACGAATACCCTTGCGTGCAATCGTTTATCATCGTATGCACATCAACATGCCTTCAAATGCATAAGCAGACGTGCGTGTATGTGTAAATAGACATTATGTGTCTGTGATAAATCTTTTTTCCTGTGCTGGGAAACGGTTCAAACATTAAAAACAGTCCTATGCCTCACCTTTCAAAACTTTGGACGTCAAGCCTTTGACAACCAATTATATCATACAATATGTCACTGACGGATAACCATGCTCGATCTATAAATATTTATACTACATCGATTCATTGCGAGACTCTGGTCCGGTCTTCTTCTTCTTCTTCAGCGTTCCAGAATTTTCTGGTTACGTGTGAGCTCGTTTGCCCATTTGGGTTCCCCACACTATACTCTGAGAGCATAGTCAGCTCACTCCGCTTTCGTTGAGTAGGCATGCTGGGTATTTTCGTGTTTCCATAACTCACCGAACTCTGACATGAATTACAGGATCTTTTCCGTGCGCACTTGGTCTTGTGCTTGCGTGTACACACGAAGGGGGTTAAGTCACTAGCAGGTCTGCACATAAGTTGACCTGGGAGATCGGAAAAATCTCCACTCTTAACCCACCAGGCGGCAGCGACCGGGATTCGAACACACGACCTTCCGATTAGGAGGCCGACGTCTTACCACCACGCCACTGCGCCCGTCTCTGGTCCGATCAATTCTGAAAGAGGCTGTTGACAGCAAACTCCAGTGCAATCGTGCACAGCATAACATAATAATCAAATCGATCAAAAATGATCAGAGAGTGAAAATTCAAATGACCGATTGAAAAAAAGATAAGATGATATGGAAGTGAAAATGCCTTTGTGCTTCACAAACTGAACGATTTTTTTCTTTGTTGTTTTACTTTGTGTTTTTTCTCGCTGCTTCGACATGAACACTTTATTGACCTCACTTAGTTTCTTCTTACGCCTTCTAGTGGCAGACTCAGTATACTTGAACCTCCAATCTCTGGCTTTGTTTCCGAAAAACTAACAAGCACACGTGTGTCATTTTTGACAGAATTTACATTTCTTCCTATGTTGATTCCATACCGCTCGTCATGTACAAGACATAACTAAAACAAGGAACTTAGTCGATAAATATCGACAGGGGGCCGACAAATGGTTTAAATGGGAAATGTGTGTATATGGGTGTGGGTTTGAAACAAACAAACAAACCAACCCATGTGAACCCCGGGCCGCAGGCCTTCGATGTAGTGATTGAAAAAAAAAGGATGTTCTCAAATGGTTCAATTCTCATTTGGTCTGATTCTCAAATGGTACCGGTATACTCCCCCCCCCCCTGGCCGCAGGCCTAGGAGTAAAATTTTTATAGACACTGACCTTCTTCCCAGGGGTCATTGACCCAGTTTTAGCTATGAGAGGTGGTTCGCCCAGAGGCTGTAGAGTATACTGGGGCGGTCTCTTTGATGTCTTGAGAGGAAACTTGGCCAGGGTAGTACATGCACCAGAACTGGTGGACACCAAGGACAAACATGAAATCGAAGCAGTTTGCTTTCAGAGAGAACGGTCGTCAGCAACTCAAACTTCTCTGTTTTCTTTTTTTTTTTAAATCTGACTTTCTTTGTGGCCCCCTGACTCCGCCCCCTCCCTCTGTAAGGACCCTCCTCCACAAGGACCGATTTTTGTCAACATTTTAAAGGTCGCTAGAGAGGGGTTCCACTGTATGACCTAACCGCTACTGGCAGACGGCCTCAATCTTCACGCGCAAAGACGAGATTAATAGGTGCTCGGTTTTGGTATTTTGAATTACATTACATTAAACCTTTGTTGGGTTTCATGGTCATGGCAACAGCCATAATAATATTACATGATGTATAATATCATATTTCAGCATATGTGAATTACATGTCATCATACTAAACTGTCATACATTTTTATTCCTACATTATTCTGATTGATCACAACCAAACCTACTATCATTGGACACATCCAAATGCAAGCGCCTGTTCTTGACAATTTCTCTCTGATCTAATATAAAACAAGAAAAATGTTCATTCAAAATGAACAGCGTCGATGCAATGTCCACCAAAGATTTATTTTGGGAAGTGTTAAAAGGTTAGGGTCAAAAGTCAATGAATTGCATGTTGTGCTGGATATATAAATTGTTTATTTCAGTCAATGCTTGCTATGAATTGATCAAACAGCCACAAGATAAAACAAGTCGCGTAAGGCGAAATTACTACATTTAGTCAAGCTGTGGAACTCACAGAATGAAACTGAACGTAGTCCGCCGCTAGTGCAAAAGGCAGTGAAAGTGACGAGCCTGTTTGGCGCGGTAACGGTTGCGCTGTGCTTCATAGCACGCTTTACTGTACCTCTCTTCGTTTTAACTTTCTGAGCGTGTTTTTAATCCAAACATATCATATCTATATGTTTTTGGAATCAGGAACCGACAAGGAATAAGATGAAATAGTTTTTAAAACGATTTCGGAAATTTAATTTTGATCATAGTTTTTATATTTTTAATTTTCAGAGCTTGTTTTTAATCCAAATATAACATATTTATATGTTTTTGGAATCAGAAAAGGATGAAGAATAAGATGAACGTAAATTTGGATCGTTTTATAATTCATTTATTTTTTTACAATTTTCAGATTTTTAATGACCAAAGTCATTAATTAATTTTTAAGCCACCAAACTGAAATGCAATACGGAAGTCCGGCCTTCGTCGAAGATTGCTTGGCCAAAATTTCAATCAATTTGATTGAAAAATGAGGGTGTGACAGTGCAGCCTCAACTTGTACAAAAAAGCCGGATATGACGTCATAAGACGTTTATAAAAAAAATAAAAAATAAACGTCCTGGAATATCATTCCCAGGAAGTCTCATGTCAAATCTCATAAAGATCGGTCCAGTAGTTTAGTCTGAATCGTTCTACACACACACACACAGACAGACAGACAGACAGACACAGACACACACACACACACACACACACACACACACACACACACACACACACATACACAAAGACCCTCGTCTCGATTCCCCCCTCTATGTTAAGACATTTAGTAAAAACTTTTTAATTAAAAAATAGAGCTTGTTTGAAACAGGTAGAAAGGAAGAGTTGATATTGCAATATCTGTACGTGGGAATGTGGTGAAAAAGAGTGCTAAAAGTAGTAAGTCGGCCTCAGATCCATTTCAAATATTTATTGCAGAAAAACAAAATACAAATTAAAAACAAAACCACCGAACCATTACCAGGTGTCATAGGAATGTTTGAAAACAATAGTTTTAATTTTACACTGTAAATACAGGAATCAGAATTAAACACCTCAAATTGGCACATGCATAATGAATCACCTGGAATTGCAACAGGGAGATACTGAAGTAATTGGAAACAAACACTTGAAATTGACAGAGAAACAATTGAAAATATATTACTGACATGAGCGTACAATATTTTAATGGAAGTGCATTTTTAGCACGAAGCATCCGCAGGAGGATGCACTAACAATTACATAGTGCCACAAAATGTGTACGGACATTTCACAACCGTGCATTATTAGCACAGAACACATACATGGGGGCGCACAAAACATTATTGTACCATGATGATGATCGGGATTGTTGAAGATCTTTTCTTGTGCGAGGCGCCCCTGTATGACCGCAACTGATCCAACCGGCCGCATCTGAACAAACGACGTCGAAACGGCGCGAAACACGTCCTCTCGGTTGGTCTCGGATTGACTCGGCTCCTCTCGGTCTTTTTTTTGTGTGTGTCTTTTTTTCTTTTCCTTATGGTCGGAGTGGTATATTTATGTACATCTTAGATTAAAAAAACCACCCGAAAGCTGTGTTTAATCGTTTCGCGTAAATTGTACATTTTTTTTCAGCTTTGAAATTGTTTTGGCTTGGAGAGTCAGCGCGCTTTGGCTTGGAGACTAATTCTCCACAGGCACGTTCTTCCCAACCACAGATACCAGCGTCGTCCGCGACGCTGGAATCAGTGCAATTTCCTGGGTCGGGCTTTGCCACAGACACTCACGGTTTGGCCTGTAGGTAAAATGTACAATGTATTTTCTGATTTGTGCACAAAAGCTTTTTTTCTTTTTTCTTTTTTTTAACATAACAATGTTTAATGTCACTGTATGTTTAAAAGACCATGGTCATATTTGTAAAAAAAATGTTAAATTAGAAAATAAATAACATTTTGGTTCATGATTTTTCCTACACCTGTGCTAAAAATAAGAAATAAAAATGTCGGGTATATAAGTCACTCAAATACAGCTAGGTATGAATGGCTCGGTTTGAGTTTGTTGCAGTTGACCCTGCACAATGCGACATATCATGTTTTTGTTGAACAATTTTGACGTCACCCCTCCCATAGGGTGACGTATTTCACAACTTCCTGTGTTACACAAACTCTGTGATGACCAATTTTGACGTCACCCCTCCCATAGGGTGACGGATTTCACAACTTTCTACAGATGAACAATTTTGACGTCACCCCTCCCATAGGGTGACGGATGTCACAACTTCCTGTGTACACAAACTGATGACGTATTTCACAACAAAATGGCGCTGCCCATGGTCAACCTCGAAACTATCCGTATAGAATGGGGGCGTCCTCGCCCCCATAAAAAACATACATTTTCCAACGTCGGCAAAGACCATGAAGAATACAGTTCAACCACCAAATAACCTCTGTCTGTCTGTCTGTCTGTTTCTCTGCCTCTGTCTGTCTCTCTCACCTTACACACACACACACACACACACACACACACACACACACACACACACACACACAGTCACACCTACCCCCCCCCCCCGCACACACACACCTACCCCCCATCCCCCCACCAACACACACACACACACACACAAACTCTCACCTTCCAGGTTATACACGACGCCCTTGCTGTCAATGTAACGGACGACCTTGTCCTCCACCTTCACCACGTGGCCACCTTTGATCCTCTTGCCGCGACTCCACACCGTGTGGATTGGAACCAGGGTCTCCCCGGACCCTACCTCCGGAAGCGGAAGTGGCTTCTCCCGCCGTTTTTTCTTCCGCTTCTTCCGGCGTACGCCGTTGGGCTTCTTGATATCCGGGTCCTGTTTGATGACAGACACGCTGTCGTTGTTGGTGTTGTTGTCGTTGTTGTCGGAGGGGGGTGGAGAGTTGTTGTCGGAGTTGTTGGCGTCGTCGTGTCCATCTTCGGCGATGGGGTACTCCTCTGTGGTGTCGTCGCGACGATCTTTGGTGTGGGTGGTGGTGGTGATGGCGGGGGTGGAGGAGGGGGTGGGGGCGAGTACCACCTCCATACGGGAGGTTGGGTTGTTTTGGGGGCGGGTGGGGGACGTGAGTAAATCTCACTGTCTGTCCCTGTTTAATTGTTGCAGGTCGTGGATTACTTCAGGCCGTGTTTCGTGTAGATGAACAATCTGCGAGCACCTGCAAACAGAAAACAAACAAGCGTTGTACATGTTGCTGCTGTGACAAGTGGCAACTGTAGAAGCAGGTTGGGGGTGTGTAGATGGATGTGAGATGCTAGTGGTATTAATGCTGGAAACAGAAACTGTCACGTGATGTTGGAGGGTACAGTGGAGCCCCTTTTTAAGACCGTCAAAAATCTGAGAAAATAATAAGGTCTTTGAACAAGGGAGTCTTAAAATGGGGGCACGTTTACAGAGGCTTTGAACAAGGGAGTCTTAACATGGGGGCACGTTTACACAGGCTTTGAACAAGGGAGTCTTAACATGGGGGCACGTTTACACAGGCTTTGAACAAGGGAGTCTTAACATGGGGGCACGTTTACACAGGCTTTGAACAAGGGAGTCTTAACATGGGGGCACGTTTACAGAGGCTTTGAACAAGGGAGTCTTAACATGGGGGCACGTTTACAGAGGCTTTGAACAAGGGAGTCTTAACATGGGGGTACGTTTACACAGGCTTTGAACAAGGGAGTTTTAACATGGGGGCACGTTTACAGACGCTTTGAGCAAGGGAGTCTTAACATGGGGGCACGTTTACACAGGCTTTGAACAAGGGAGTCTTAACATGGGGGCACGTTTACAGACGCTTTGAACAAGGGAGTCTTAACATGGGGGCACGTTTACAGAGGCTTTGAACAAGGGAGTCTTAACATGGGGGCACGTTTACAGAGGCTTTGAACAAGGGAGTCTTAACATGGGGGCACGTTTACAGAGGCTTTGAACAAGGGAGTCTTAACATGGGGGCACGTTTACACAGGCTTTGAACAGAAAGTCCGAGAAAACAAGGTCTTGAAAGTGATGCCTAATGGAGTCTTAATGCGGGGGAGTCTTAAAATGGGGTGTCCCCTGTGCATGTAACCAGGTACCTGCGCTAACCATGTGTACGAGGAGCTCTAGCAGCAGAACAACATCATAAATCTCGTGGTAATGCTAGCAGGCGTCTGAATGACGTTTAATATCATATAAATAATTATGACAAACGAACAATGTTGTGACCTCTGATTATGGCGGTTATACACCGCACGCACAGAATCTTGAATGACAGATTGACTCTCGCAGAGTTTCAGTATTATCAGTTAATAACTCGGAGCAGGACTACACGCTGCTAACATAAAACAGAACAACCAGCCAGCGCGAAAGAATCCACCAAATGTATATCTAATGTTCTTAAATTCCTCAGCTGATGGGAGATACGTATACCGTGTGAAGTTGGAGAGTTGCGGAAGGACGAAGGGGGGAGGGGGGGGGGGGGTAGTACGGTACAACAGCCTCAACACTTTGCCACTCACACGTCCTATTTCCACAAGTGTCTTTCATTACTCCACGCACAAAAACAGAGACACAACACAAAAGACAAAGCGCAAACATTTAAGTAACTGGCAGGCATCTTTGTTCAACAAACATCGCCAGGCAGAAAGTTATAACCCATCTTCGCTAGGCTGGGCGGACAAAGCACCACCGCAGCGAGGGACGCTATATGAGGAGAACATAATATCACTCTCGTTTCCAGGAGAGAAATGAACGCCAGGAGAGTATTAAAACAAGCCGTTACTGAACCCCTCACAACGCAAGCTGACGAATGAGTGAATGGATTCCGCAATATTTGTGCAGAGGAGAAAATGAAGTAAATAGCACGCAGACATATATGTAGGCTCTTGAATGTCAGAATGTGCGTATACACCGCCAGACTTAAACGCTTATAACACACACTAACACACAAAGAAATTCTGTTCGCATCTCACGCACACACACACACAGAAATTCTGTATGCATCTCTTTCACACACACACACACATTAACGTACCGACACATCTCTGTCAATACCAAATACGCCCCGCCCCCCCCCCCCCCCCCCAATTGCCTCCTCCGACCCACTCCTACATTAACAACAACAACAACAACAACAGCATCACCAGCAACAAACGCCAGGGCCATCGCCGACGGTTGGCAGTGTCGCTGGTGGCAGTGATCTTTAACTCAATTGCGGCGAGTGAATCACCGAACAAATCGCATTACAACCCCATCGGCTGCCGCTGCAACGACCCAGGCCACCATGGTCTACAACAGCAACGACAACGTCGAGGGAAGTAACCGTATTGCCGTATAATAGCCACGATTACTTACGCTAAATACACGGATAGGAAATGACGGTTGGGTCTTCGGGAGGATGAGTGAAAAGTGGGAGAGGGGGGTGGGGGAGAGGGGGGGGGGAGAGGGGAGAGGGGGGGGGGGGGGGAGAGGGGGGAGAGGGGGGGAAGAGGGGGATGAGAGGGCAGAAAAGAGAGTGCAAAATCTCCATAGTTAACAATAGCAACGACAACATGAAACCAAAAGCATCGTCACCAGTTTTAGTTCGCGATTGCCAAGTGCGAACGTCAACAGTGGAGTTGAAAAAAGAGCTTTGTTGATGAGGATGAATGCAGGCAAGACACAACTGACAAACCGGTGAGAAAGCAATGATGACCATGGATGTATGTAACAATAGTTCCATAGCATGGCTTACTCATGAAAGCGAAAACGAAACATACCTCAGTCCCAGACAGAAAGTGGCAACTCAGTTTAAAGGACACACGTACGGTACTTCGGATACTTTAAATAATTTAAAATCACAGGCCAACAACAATTATCTGAAAGAGTTTTTAAACTGGAGTTTAAAGCTGTGGTCTATTTATGACTTTCCGGGGCTACGAGGTTGAAAAATAGGGACAAAATCATGTACAGATTTCTGCACAGCAAACACTACCCGAAACCCCACCTATACGGCGTGTATGACCTTCAGAGCTTCAGTCAACGCTTGAATGTTGCAGTGGTAACATCCGGTTTGCTCTCGCAGAGCTGAGCATAATAAGATTGTCAAGAAGGATCGAGCAGAAAAAATAAACGACTTGGCAGGAATTCGAACTCAAGGCCTCGGGGCCTCGAAATGTCGGGGCCGATGTCTTAACCGCTAGGCCACTTCACCAGTGTTGTCAAAGATAAAGAATTGATAATTTTATATCATTCTACGCTTGAATTACCATTCATGTGTTGCAAAAACGTACAAATTTACATTAAAATTTGCCTTTATTTGCAAACATGTTTTACGGAATCGCAGTACATGTTTACATGTTTACACCGTCATGCTACACGACATTCGCGCCATGCAAATAGCTGCGATATCTCTATTTACAACATGCAAGAAAATGACAAGAACAGTAATTGAATCTCTCCAAAGCTCTGTGCAGTTGAAACCAGACATCTAAGAAATAGTTATACATGTATTCACTTCTGAACAATGGGCGGATAGAGATATAAATCATGCTGCTTCAAGAATAACATAACATGAATTCATATCAATGTTTTTCCTACTTTTTCTCAATTGGCGCAGTAGCCTAGTGGTTAGGACATGAGACACGAAGTCTCGAGGTCGAGAGGTCGAGAGTTCGAAACTTCGCCGGGGCGTTTATTTTTTCCCCTTGATCTCTCTTGAAGATAAAATATGATCAGTCTTGAGAGAGCAAACCGGAAGCTCTCAAGGTCACACACGCCGTATAGGTGGGGTTTCGGGTAGCGTTTGCTGTACAGAATTCTGTACATGATTGTATCTCTATTTTTCAACCTCGTAGCCCCGGAAAGTCATAAATAGACCACAGCTTTAAGCATTAAATTACCGTTTGTCGTGGACACTTTTTGCTAAGCACGTGCCATCTTTTTCCAAATGTAGAAAGGATCGTTATAACATCCAAGCAGCTAAAAAAAATTTAAAAAAAAAAAGTCTAACTCTTTCAAAACTACAACATCATTCTTTGTCATTCTGACAAGATGTTACTCGTGTTTCGTAGAATGGAAGCACTTCCACAGGCACAGCAGGATTTTATCGCGTTAAAACGCCGTCGATGTTTCTGCATGCCATAGGCGCTATCCGTCACCCTCAAAACGGGATTAAAAGACTGTCTAAACTTTGTAACTATCACTGGGCCGCTTATCTGTGTTCAGGGCTATCACATTGCATTAGCCAGCGCACGGCACGCTAAACCTTTCAAAGGCTTGCCCACAGCGATGCTAGGTGAACTTGGCTGGCCCCCGGGAATTTGTTTCCGTCAGAAAATTCCATGTATACGTAGTAGTACGCAGTAAAGAGAAGTCGAAGGTTGGCAAGAGCTTGTGATAAAAGAAAATGAAACAGAAGAAACTGAAAGGGTTCAAAGCGAAAGATGGATTTCGGCGAGCTTTGTCATCTTCCTGCAGGGATCGCGTCATTACCAGTAATAATGCTGTTTGGTTTGTTTGTTTGCTTAACGCCCAGCCGACCACGAAGGGCCATATCAAGGCGGTGCTGCTTTGACATTTAACGTGCGCCACACACAAGACAGAAGTCGCAGCACAGGCTTCATGTCTCACCCAGTCCCAGCACTAACCCCATAATGCCAGACGCCAGGCGGAGCAGCCATTAGATTGCCAATTTTAAAGTCTTGGGTATGACCCGGCCGGGGTTCGAACCCACGACCTCCCGATCACGGGGTGGACGCCTTACCACTAGGCCAACCGTGCCGGTGTAGTAATAATGCTGTACTTTACCCATTGATATATGAAAAGAATGGAAGTTGGGTCGACAAAAGGCCGGGCATTCCGGCTGATACATTGCTTGGCAGGTCTTCCCCGACAAACTTAACTGAAACGACATATGCAATGACTTATGTTGACATTCCTGTTAGAAAATAGCTACTGCAGTCAGTGGGACTATGTTAACAACAAATATTGTTCCGCAGCCAAAACGCGTAGCTTGTAATACAAACAATTTAAACATATAAAGGGCAGAGACTTCTCGAACAGGGCTTCGGGGGCCCGGGTAGCTCAGGTGGTAGAGCACTGGACTTGTGATCGAGAGGTCGCTGGTTCGAATCCGGGCCGGGACGGACACGGGTCAACTTTATGTGCAGACCCAGAGACGGTATCCATCTCCCACCCCCGTGTCACCACAATGGCACGTTAAAGATCTTGGTCATTCTACCATAAGTGCAGATGGCTGATACCACCTAAACACGCAAACATCAAAAAGCCGTGAGGGCGTAAAACTCGAATCGTATAAACCAATTCATGTCCAATATAGGCAATTAAGACCTGACGGACAATAAGCCCCTTACAATTTACTAACAGGGCTTCTATTCCATTGATCGCACAATTAACCTCCACTTGTTCGTCAGCAGGCAATCTCTCATCCGAGAGCCAACAGCTTAAGTTAAAGAATGTATAAACTACCAGCAGCACAAAATGCACACAAAACAACCAGGAGCCTGGACCCCCACTGCAGAATGTTAGAGGGTCCCAAGGGTCCAAAAGCCAAAAAGTCCCGATGTACTTATAAAACATTGTGGTCACGCATAGTGTGTTGTGTATCAGCTGACGATTGCAGTCTGAACAAGAAGAGCAAACGCTCGATCGAGTCACTTTCGCAGTTCTGAATATTATATGAGGCATCAGATGGACAGGAAGAAATTGCTATTCACAACACAATGAGTCACGTTCACATAAAATTTGAGCCCGGTCACTTTTATAGTTTCCGAGAAAAGCCCAACGTTAAGTTGTGTGTTGCCGAACAGAAAAGGCTAGTTATCTCCCTTGTTTTTCTGATAACGTTCGTAAAAGGCTACAGATGTAAATACTTTGATGTAAAGAATAATCCTACAAAGTTTCAATCACATCCGATGAACTTTGTCAAAGATATAAAATGTCTAATTTTTCCTTTGACGCTGACCTGTGACCTTGAAAAAGGTCAAAGGTCAACGAAACCATCGTTAAAGTGTAGAGGTCATTGGAGGTCACGACTAAACAAAATATGAGCCCGATCGCTTTGATAGTTTCCGAGAAAAGTCCAACGTTAAGGTGGTGTCTACGGACGGCCGGCCGGCCGGACGGCCGGCCGGACAGACTAACACTGACCGATTACATAGAGTCACTTTTTCTCAAGTGACTCAAAAAGTATCTACGGTATGAACGATAAAGGAAATTGAGTGCGTCCCATGACCCGCTCTTTTACAGGTTGTGCGCCCCGAGACCCTCTCCATGAATTTCTAGTGCGTGATTCCAGCTTCTAGTGCGTATAGGACGCAGGGACAAAAAATACATGTACATGGTTTAAACAAAATCCTGACCGGCAATCGTCAGCGCCAACACAATTTGCAAAGGCTCAAAACGTGTCTTGGATCTATAGAGCGCACAGAAAATTCTGGAAGAAGTCTTTAAAGATGCTTTACCCAAAGAATTGAATGCGAAAACTTAGTCGTATCAGCTTCCAAGACCTCCAGTTATCCTCTCACAGGCCTGAAAGTGGTGAGTAAAAACGTGTAACTGGCGAGTAGAAATGTTCAACTACTCAGTCGCCAAATGCGAGTAAAGTTGCTGAAAGAAATTGTTGGTTTGGCTAGTAAAGTTTGCCCTCTGGCTAGTTCATTTTCAGAATCACTAGCCAAAGGCCAGTGCACTATTTTTTCGACTTTCAAGGCTGTCTCAAAGCTTCCATGATGATAAATGTCGTTTAACTCCGGGCCACAGCTTCCACCATCTTCCTCCCCTCTTCTATACCCCCCCCCCCCCCTTCATGTGCAGAGCTCTAGATGTAAGAAACGGGTTTGTTCCTTGCCCATTCTCCAAACGTCTGTCACTTTTGTTCTATAAATTGAGGAACGTTTGCATAAATCAGCAGTTCAACACTTGTCATTGCACGTCTCAGCAGACCACTTCCATACGCTGAAAGCGTAACCACTCAGACGAAAAATACAGACACATAAACAAAATCCACTGAACACCTTACGCGTAAACTAAACTCTACACCGGAGAAGAAAGTTTTCTCGTTAGATCTATAGCCCAGTAAAGGACAATATTGCAAATGCACAGCCTCCTAACTCCTGCTAATCGACCACCAAACACTTTCACCAATCGACCACCAACTGCCTTGATCATCATCACTGCAATCCTGAAAGCAGATTAAGTTAAGTCTGCAATTGTAAAAATGAGATTCACTACTCAGACACACGAAGTAACATTAGAAACCGTTTGTTCAATTGAGGAACCGAGCAAGACCAACTCTGAAGGGAAAAAAATGTACGCGCCTGCCATCAAACATATTGCTACACCTCATTGACTATAAATGGCATCAACATTACAATTTACACGTTAACAAACTCAAAAGAAGCAAGACAGGCTAATTGGATGCTAATCACAATTTACCACTCCCATTTAAAGGAGATAAACAGTATATTTTCAGTACCATCTGGGAATGTTCGTTTTCAAAAAAGCGATCGCATTATACGAGATCCTCCCAGTAACATCCAATAAATAAAACCCCATTGTTATCAATCAACAGACACACAACGATTTTAACCGTCAACATACAACAATCCTTCGTTTACATAAAGCCAGTAGACAGGAACCTTTAGTTAACAGCAAGAATACGAGGACCTTCCTTCGCAGCCAATATAAGACAACTCTCATTTGTGACCCTCCACCACGAAATGAGTCGCATGTCACCTCGCGCGGTTCTAAGTCCGGGGAGTGTCTGGTAACAGTGTGAGGGTCACCTTAGTCACAGGCTTATAACTCAAACAGTTTTTGCTCTTTTCTAAAACGGGTTTCACCACTGGATAGAGCATAAAAAACTCTGTAGGAAAATGTAAAAAATATGAAAATCATGCAAAGGTGACAAGCGACTCATTTTGTGGTGGAGGGTCACATTTGACAACAAAGAGCTCGAGCGAGACAACCACTAGACAAAATCCCTCTCTCTCCACAAGCAAATCCTTTTCCCATTTTATTTCACGCTCTCAGTCTTTCTCCCAGCTATTCGCTTGCCAGTGATCAATGACTAGTGCTTGCGTCTCTCTCCCCGGCTGAACAAACTGAATACGAGCGTTGCCTGCATTACGCTGGGAGCACTGTTAGACCACTGTTAGAACCCCCTCTAGTGGCTCTCTCTTTCCGCTTGTAATGTCATTCTGGAATCTATAGTTCCGGTTAGTGCTGTGTGTTGTCGTAGACGGAATAACGTTTGCTATGTTACAAGTTAGTGATTACCAAAGATTTCGAATAACACAGTTCCGGACAAAGAAAGTCTTCTTGTCGGTGAATAAAATATCTTCCTGTTTTTTGTTGGTGGTTGTCGTTGTTAATGGTTTTGTTTCGTTTTGGTTTTTGTATTGTTTGTTTTCGCTTTAA
>NC_090254.1:35111787-35229287 GCF_037325665.1 Littorina saxatilis
TATGTGTATGTCACATAACTTGTATTGTGCGGCTTTCTGCGACTCTCCCCCGTTGTCTCTCTGTCTGTCTCTCGTTCTCTCTGTGCTATGTGTATGTCACATAACTTGTATTGTGCGGCTTTCTGCGACTCTCCCCCCTTGTCTCTCTGTCCGTCTCTCGTTCTCTCTGTGCTATGTGTATGTCACATAACTTGTATTGTGCGGCTTTCTTCGACTCTCCCCCCTTGTCTCTCTGTCCGTCTCTCGTTCTCTCTGTGCTATGTGAATGTCAAACTTGTATTGTGCGGCTTTCTGCGACTCTCCCCCCTTGTCTCTCTGTCTGTCTCTCGTTCTCTCTGTGCTATGTGAATGTCACATAACTTGTATTGTGCGGCTTTCTCTTGTATGACCGGACTCTCAAAAGTTCATTTGATGTTCGCATGACTTATTGCACACACACACAAACACACACACACACTGTCTGTCTCTCTCTCTCTCATTCTGATATCGACAGGAAAGAGTCAATTTGTGCAAAGAAAACACCTTTCTGCACCCTTAAGAGATATCAATCAATATTCCACGCCGATCTCCAGACTACAATGATGAATACCAGTAAGCCTTTAAGGCAGTTGCATCACTGTAGCTGACGCTCGATAGAGGTTGAAAAACAGCTCTGAAATAATGCTCTATACAAGTTACAACATAATGTAATTGAAATAATGACTTACATTTACATTAACACCATAACGTGCTAGAAGAAAATGTAAACTAGTAAAATAACCATGAATTATTACTTTCAGTTTCACCGTTCATGCTAAAGAGGCATGAATCAATAGGCCAAGCAATTCTTCAGGCTGCATTAAAGGCACAGTAAGCCTCCCGTAAACCATCACAGATACTGTCAGGCTTTTACACACAGTAAAAACACCCTTCCATTTGAACGCTCACCAAACGGGAACATCCTAGGTGCCCTCCGTAAAGAGCGAGCAATTTTCAAAGAATTTATTTTTGCGTGGTTTATCTTACCCCTGAGCCATCGTGAACCCGTGTGATCAAGTTTCCCTTTTTCACAATGTAGTCGTCAGTTATAGTAATTTGAATGCGACTGGCTGTGAGCTTATCTGCAATAGCACGTTATTTAAAGTACCTCTGACTATGCACGAAACAAACAGCTGTGGTTCACAAGAACTCTAGCGATGGCTGTTGACTGTTCAGAGGAACTGGCGATAGGTATAAACCGTCGTCTGCTACGAGAACCACGACCTTGCGTGACCCTGCTTCCGGGCTTTTCTTTTTTCAAACTTTCAAAACTTCGAATTGTACTGATCTTGTCTTGATGAAAAAAAGAATTCTTTTATGATTTAAGAATGTTTGTGTAACAACTAACAAACTGTCAATTTATTATTTAGATTTTAAAAGTTAGGTCTAGCGCCAAAACGCACCTCGGTCCGATTGTCTTTGACACTCTCTCCGCAAAATTAATTCTTTGAAAATTGCTCGCTCTTTACGTAGGGCACCTAGGATGTTCCCGTTTGGTGAGCGTTCAAATGGAAGGGTGTTTGTACTGTGTGTAAAAGCCTGACATTATCTGTGATGGTTTACGGGAGGCTTACTGTGCCTTTAATGAATCCTAGTTACATTGAGATTTGACAGAGGCCGAAAAACTGCAGGGAATACCCAACACTGCCCTTTGAGGAAGTGATTTTTAACACCACAGTCAATAGTCTAACTGAAGAAAGGGTTCCGGTTTAATAAACATGCATTATTAATCCCGGTTTTTCGTGTTAGCTCTGAACAACTCCATGCGTTCAACTTTTACTTCTTCTTGGCGTTCGCAGAGGTTACACGATCAGTCCAGCACTGGTGATAAATGTTGTCGTTTTCTCCAACTCCTGTCGTCTGCAAGGGAGTTGGTGACGGCCACACTTCTTTTCGTTCCTCATCTAGTAAGGGACATCGCTGTAAGATGTGTTCCGCTGTTTGGTCTTGCGACTTAGTAAAGTTGTTTTGGCATTGTTAATTTTACCAGCCATCCTTTGATTAAGTTTATAATTGGATAAATGCACTTTGGCTGGCAGCTCAGGGATTCAAAGATGAGACTGGTTGGTGAATAAAACAGAAGATTTAACGGAAGGGGAAGATGAAGGGGGGGGGGGGGGGGGTTTGTGGGGCCAAGGGAAGAAATACTCTCACCAGTAATAAAGGAATGAGTCTAGTGAACTAACATGCCACGAGCAGGTTTCAAACGAAATATCAAAGACTCCAGTAAAAGCAAAGAACTCTTTAATGTTGTGCTAAAAAAATAGAAGTAATTGCGTCCGTCTTTGCAAGAGTAAGGGTGCGTTTACAATGTTTGTTTGTTTGTTTGTGTGTGTTTGTGAAATATCAAAGACTCCAGCAAAAGCAATTAACTCTTTAACCCCCCCCCCCCCCTCTTCTTTGACCAACCCCTACCCCACCGCCACGATTCAAGTCCCAAGACATTTGAACGACCCTTCGTACCTCAGTGGGATAGCATTAGAGCCTGGCTGATGACGCAGGGCGAAGAGCAGCAAATCATCAATTACTTGAACACAAGTCAAGTGTTCACTATGAGCGTGATAAGCGCAGACTCAAGTTTGCTATGCGGGCTTTGCGACAAACGCGTTTTCTCCCACAGACATAAAATAGTCTATGGTTTTCTCCACACTCTCCGCATGTCTTGTTCTTAGGACTTCTAAGTTCTTTCTTGCGTGTAGAATTTTTTGCGTGCTTGGTTTCTTACACATACATACGTATGAATGCTTGGGAACTTCTCTGTCAGTGGAAGAATTGTTGGTAACGGTTTTGCTGTGCGTTGAAAACTAATGCCCTCAAGTGAATGAGTGTTACGAGAAGAACACACACACTACTCCACTGTAACATACTAACACACATGACCTAAAGCTCAAACACCAATACACCTCGGCCATCATTACAATGTTGAGAAATTGTCCTTATAGCCAAAAGCTGTGTACAAACTGGATTCACGGGATAAATACTCTACTTACAAAGTTACAGTGAATAATGATACAACAAATATTCCATATGCTGCTGCACAAGATATTATCCTGAATATCGATTTCTACCAACCCCCTCTATTCCCCCCTTGTCTGTCTGTGTGTGTGTGTAACTGTAAAGGGATGATGCTTTTGTTATATTTTACTAATGTTTTCCCTTTGTCACCACCAACAACTTCTCAATGCCCAAAGAAATATTTGTCCAGCTAGGTTTACTACTTTTAGTTATCACTCCTAGTGATGTGTAGTGTTCTCAAAGCAGCTTTATCAGCTGTGCCTGACAGGATTGTAGAAAACAGTGTGTGTGACAAACGAGTGTAAGGGTGGCCTAGATTGCAGCTCTTTGCAGTTGTGTTAGCCGCACACACAGACACTGAGACAGGCAGACAAACACAGACAGACAGATTTGGAGAGAGAGAGAGAGAGAGAGAGTGATTGTGTGTGTGTGTGTGTTACTGTTATACTTAGAGAGAGAGAATGTGTGTGTGTGAGTGAGTGTGACTGAATGTGAGTGTGTGCTGCAGTGTGTGTAAGAGAGCCTGTGAGAAAGATTGGGAATAAGAAAACAGTAGGTTGAAAGTAACTTTAGTTTGAACAAGACATACAAAAACCCAGGTGGAAAAAAATCTCACCACAATAGGAGGTAGTATTCGATAAAGGCCAAAATGTGTGCCATTCTCTAGAAAAGCAAGGAGAACTCGCAACTACACTAAAGTACACTGGTTTTGTGGTACAAAACTGAAAACATTTGTTTGTGAAAATATCACTTTCACCATGGGAACTTCTAATGTACATGTATAGTGTTGAGCAAAAGCTGAATTTCATACTTTCCCAGCAAAGCAAACAGCACATAAATACACATAAATTTATTTCTTTCTTTATTTGGTGTTTAACGTCGTTTTCAACCACGAAGGTTATATCGCGACGGGGAAAGGGGGGAGGGGATAGAGCCACTTGTCAATTGTTTCTTGTTCACAAAAGCACTAATCAAAAATTTGCTCCAGGGGCTTACAATGTAGTACAATATATTACCTTACTGGGAGAATGCAAGTTTCCAGTACAAAGGACTTAACATTTCTTATATATACTGCTTGACTAAAATCTTTACAAAAATTGACTATATTCTACACAAGAAACACTTAACAAGAGTAAAAGGAGAAACAGAATCCGTTAGTCGCCTCTTACATGCTGGGGAGCATCGGGTAAATTCTTCCCCCTAAACCGCGGGGGGTATACACATAAATAGTTTGTACACACACACACAATCAGCTAAAACAAAAGCCATATGAAGCCTGTTTGAAGCGCCATTGAATGTAGAACACTAAGAAGCTATAAAGAGTTTTAAAGTGAGAACTTCAAACACCCCGACACTTGAAAGAAGGGCTTCACCTCGGTAAGATTACTCAGTGTTGATAACAGAAGCTTTCAAGGGGAAACATGCAAATTTTAAGACTTTTAAATCCTTTCTTTGCTGTGAGTGTGAGAGGGACGGCCAAGTATTACTGCATAAGTCATAAGTTTTATGACAAGCGCTTAGAACTGTACCCAGGGAATACGCGCTATAAAAGCTTCATATTGATTGATTGAAGTTTTGCTTTGTGTTTCTTTAATTTTTCAGTCTTTGTCTTCAACTGTGCAACTGTTATTTTCCGAAGTTTGTTTGTTTCGTTCATGGGCTCAAACTGCCAAAGCTTTTATGTGTATGACAGTTTTTACCCCGCCATTTAGGCAGCCATACGCTGCTTTCGGAAGTAAACAACTTGTAAATTTGAAGTTTAAAAATATCTGAAAGTATAAAGAAAGACAATTTTCTGTGCAACAGCAACACCAAATGAACCATGATTGATAAATAACTGGCGTTTAGGTGCAAGTTCATCAATCAATAACAATATTAGCATTTTAAACACATACTTATCACAAACATTCTAAAGTAATCCTGATAAGATGGCTCATTATCCTCAATTCACAAACATTAAAAATCTATTGACAGATTTTATTCATGCAATGGATTCTTCTTCTTCTTCTTCATCCATGGGCTGAAACTCCCACGCTCACTCATGTTTTGCATGAGTGTGTTTTTACGTGTATGACCGTTTTTACCCCGCCATTAAGGCATCCATAAGCCGCTTTTGGAGGATGCATGCTGGGTATTTTTGTGTTTCTATAACCCACCTAACTCTCACATGGATTACAGGATCTTTTCCGTGCGGACTTGGTCTTGTTCTTGCGTGTACACACGAAGGGGGATAAGGCACTAGCAGGTCTGCACATTAGTTGACCTGGGAGATCCGAAACTCATAACCCAGCAGACGTGGCCAGGATTCAAACCCATGACCTTCTGGACCCTATGCAAAGCACTGTCAATGGTAGTTAATGTTTACAATTAACACCTCCATCAGTACATGACATTGTCATCTATGCAATTCGGAATGCCACTACAATCTAGCTTCATCATAATTTATAAATTATCATAATTAGGCTTATGCGGAATAAACACAGAAGAAATAGTAGTGGCAGCTTAGGTTAACAAGTACTCAAGTAGGGTTTCTTCTTTCAATAAATATTAATTAAGTACATGTATTTTTACCAATGGCCTCTGAACGCAATTTCGCAAACACTTATTGAATTGGAAGGACATGTCTAAGTTCTAACCTTGTGCACAAAGAAGAGAACGTTAAGCGCTATATAAATCTCCCCATACAAAAGAGACAAAACTTATAATCTATAACCTCTCTCACACACTCTCACACAGACTCACAGTTAGTGAGTTACACACACACTTTCTCACAGAGGGAGAAGTTGAATGAAAAGAATACTGAAAGTGAAAGTCATTAAATAAATAAATAATTCTGATTTATAGGGAATTAAAGCATTTGCTTTTTAGTTTTACGATTACATTTTCATGTACTGATTTAGTGTGAATCATAAGCAATTCTTCATTGTTAGTGTATGTTACCATTATAACATACACTGACAATGAAGAATTACTTATGACTTTAGTAGCAGGTGCTCACACACACAAGTTACTAGTTAGCACTCCCACTTGTAAGAAGTGGTCAGCTGAACAACATTATCTGTTCATCAATTGTGTACAGTAGAATAACACATTTTGATTTTGTACGAGCTTCTAACTGGACAACTCTAACGTATTTTGCCACACACTCACACCCAAAATACCAGCTGACACGACAATCACCTAGCCTTGATTGACACTAACATCAACACTGCAAACCCATCCCACACAAACACGACTGTTGTAGTCCAAAGCCTGACTCACACATAAAGAGCTAACGAAACAAAACAAAACATTAGGCTATCAGGGCCTTTGTTGGCCGAAGCAGACGATCAGACCCACAGCAGCTCAAACCTCAGAGTTAAAAATTCCCACCGCTATCTTTTCACTCTCTTTCTCTCTCCCTCTCCCTCTCTGTCCCTCCTTCCCTTACCCCAAGTCAGTCTTTCACACCGCTTCAACACACGAAAACTATCCCCCTTCGCTCTTCTAAACGGAGGGAAAGGAAACCCCCCTCGTTGAAAAATCAACCCTCGACAAAAATACATTACTCACGTATCGTCTGCGCTGGCTTGCGTCTCGCAATCAGAGTATTTCATGCATCCGAACAAAGAGCGAAAATAGTTTTTTCTTTCCTGTACCTTCGGTTATCCCAACACAGCGCTAGAAGAAGCATCGACACAAGCTCATCTTTTGTGAGGCCGAGCCATGTGAGATTTTCAATGGAAAGACCCCAACAGCCAATGGCAGACGTCAGTTTTGCAATGGACGAACACAATGGAGCAAGGGGAGTAATCCAGCGTTCTCGCCTCTCGCAGCAGGTGCTCGTTTTCAAGTGATAGATTACACTGTAAGAAGGGGAATAATCCGTACATTTCGAACAAGCCACCACACACCAGAGCTGGCAAAAATGTTAAAAGATTGTCGAAAGAACAGAACAGAAGATTTGAAAAATTTCGATAAAAACGCCAGAGGGAAAATCAGTCTCTGTCTAGCGCTGGCTCCACCAATTTCAAATGTACACACTCGCCGTGCTAAGCGCGCTACATGAACAGAGCACAATCGTGTTCGTGTGTCGCGGTCGCCTGCGGCTGTTATCTCCCCTGAACTACTTTTCGCATCTGGGTGCGGAGTGTTGTCAAAACCCTGATCTCTTGTGTTTGTGTGCGTGTGTGTTTACAGGGGGTGGCTGTGTGTGGGTGTGGGCGTGAATGAGGAGGATTGTGTTGAGTGTTGTACGGTTTGATCGTTATTTCCCTTCCTTGCGGCCTGTGTGCTAGTGCGTTTGTCAGTGTGTCCGAGTGTTATCACCGCTCCATGTCAGTGGCAGTATGTGTGCCAACAGGCAACAGCCGTTGTATGGTTGTCTTGTATTTCTCAGTGGTCAGTTTGTCCGTGTACACTATGTCTTTCAAGTTTGTATCAGTGTCAGTTCTGTCAAGTAAGTGTCACAACAACCACGTACTGTGTGTGTGTGTGTGTGCCGGTGTGTATGTGTGCGTCAGTGTGGGTGTGTGTTGTGGGTGTCACACACGACACACACACACACACACATCGGACACACACACACACACACACACACACACACCATACACATTGACACACACACACACACACATGTACACTTACACAAACACATTCTATTTGCATATTGCATGAAGGCCGTTAACACTCTCCGAAAAACGTGAATAGTATAGATACTTTATGGAGGGCTTCTTATTGAACAGGTGTCACAACAGAATGTACGTGTTTTATCTTGTTTATTTTATTTTGTTTACCCGGCAAAGCTATGGTGATACGCATCAGCTGCACACAAAAATCTGAGAAAACAAAACGGCCCGATTCATGAGGGAGTCTCTCGTTTTGTGGTGAGGGGGGGGGGGGGGGGCGGGGTATCCGAGAGGGGGTGTAACACGAAATTTTTTTTACAGGGGCTTCTGGGGTTCTACTGTTCAATGCTGTACAAACGAAGTCGAGGATAGAAAATAAACTAAGACATACCAAAAAAATGTTTTCCTATGTGGAATACAAAGAGTGACATCAATGAATATAAGGCTCATTCT
The DNA here is from genome assembly GCF_037325665.1 of Littorina saxatilis. Lineage (NCBI taxonomy): Eukaryota > Metazoa > Mollusca > Gastropoda > Littorinimorpha > Littorinidae > Littorina > Littorina saxatilis. The sequence goes on from NC_090254.1 coordinate 35,119,881, forward strand.
GATAATCATCTGATAATTTACTCTGTCTGTTTGTTTGTTTGTTTGTTTGTTTGTTTTTCCCCCGCTGTCCGCACTTAGATTTCTGGTGTTCATGGGTCGATTGAGCTGAAACTTGGTGTGTACGTTGGAAGTCAAGTACAGTACACACGATCGTAGCAGAAAATTAGGTTCCTACCTTAGCAAAAGAGGATATACGAAACGGTCTACTGTGTAAGTGCGTATGTTACAACTGACTTATCGGGGACCCAAACCATAGCCATCGCGACCGTTTCGCTTTGAGCAGAGCCTGGACTTTTCACTACTTGAGGACGATGATGTCAAGCATGATTATGCAGGAATCGGTTTGTCCTATAACTAAACCAACGGCTCAGTTCTACATTGTATTTTCCTTGGAAACAAAATACTGAAATACTGGACATTATTCAAATTGCTCTGAAGTTTCCGTGTGGAGAGATCAGTGATGTGAAGTTTAGTAAATTCAAGTTTATCGGCACAGTGCTCCTCAATGTTTCAATAGACGAGTTCCGAAAATAACTCTGTCGGGTTTGTATGATTTGTGAAAGAGTGAATACCATTGACTTTTACTCGGACAAACATCTGAGGGGCCAATCATGCACTATATAGCGAGGGGTGTGTCGGCCAAACACGTGGTCGTGAGCACGTGTGACTTTATTTGTCAGAGGAAAAGCAGAGGCGGGGATGTAGCTCAGTCGGTAGCGCGCTGGATTTGTATCCAGTTGGCCGCTGTCAGCGTGAGTTCGTCCCCACGTTCGGCGAGAGATTTATTTCTCAGAGTCAACTTTGTGTGCAGACTCTCCTCGGTGTCCGAACACCCCCCGTGTGTACACGCAAGCATAAGACCAAGTGCGCACGAAAAAGATCCTGTAATCCATGTCAGAGTTCGGTGGGTTATAGAAACACGAAAATACCCAGCATGCTTCCTCCGAAAACGGCGTATGGCTGCCTAAATGGCGGGGTAAAAAACGGTCATACACGTAAAATTCCACTCGTGCAAACAACACGAGTGTACGTGGGAGTTTCAGCCCACGAACGAAGAAGAAGAAGAAGAAGTCAGAGGAAAAGGGGCAAGAGGTATTCATTCCTTAACAACCCATACAAACCCGACGGAGTTATTTTCAAAAAGTACCGGTGTAACACGAGAAAATTACTCCCACGAGATTTTTACTCCGGAGTAAACATTTCGTACGAAAAAGTTACTCCCTTTACGAAAAAAGCACTCCCTCATTGCACGAGAAAATTACTCCCCAAGACAGGTGAGCTCCGAGTAAACATTTCGTTGTACAAAAATGTTACTCCCCTGACGAATAAATAACGAATAAATTACTTCACCCCAACACGAGCAATTTAACTTCCCATGCCAGGTGTACGAAATTTTTACTCCCTTGTCCCCTTGTTAGTCTTGGTGGTGGAAGGGGTGGAGGGAAAGTAGCGCGACATTCGTGTGCGCGAGATCACTTATTGGCATTATTCCTTCGCCCGCATCCCATTTTTGAATACGAGATTTTTACTGAAAGTAAAAAAAATGGGGAGTAAACATTTCGTGGAGGGAGTAATTTTTTCGTGCCTTGGGGAGTTCTTTTCTCGTACGAAAAGTGCACTCGGAGTAAGAATTTCGTACGAAATATTTACTCCGCGAGTACATTTTTCGTGGAGTAAACATTTCGTGTTACACCGGCACGGTTGGCCTAGTGGTAAGGCGTCCGCCCCGTGATCGGGAGGTCGTGGGTTCGAACCCCGGCCAGGTCATACCTAAGACTTTAAAATTGGCAATCTAGTGGCTGCTCCGCCTGGCGTCTGGCATTATGGGGTTAGTGCTAGGACTGGTTGGTCCGGTGTCAGAATAATGTGACTGGGTGAGACATCAGTGAAGCCTGTGCTGCGACTTCTGTCTTGTGTGTGGCGCACGTTAAATGTCAAAGCAGCACCGCCCTGATAATGGCCCTTCGTGGTCGGCTGGGCGTTAAGCAAACAAACAAACAAATTTCCAAAAATCGTCTATCAAGAGCGGAAGTGATATTGAAATCAAGACGGAAACGTTTCAGCCCTTTCAGCAACTTTCATAAACGTTTACCTCAATGTTACGGTGGTTAAGACGATGTATCTATATTTAAAATTGATTTGCACAGTGTGACCGCACTGCCGGGTTCCATTTGTTTGTTTGTTTGTTTGTTTGTTTGCTTAACGCCCAGCCGACCACGAAGGGCCATATCAGGGCGGTGCTGCTTTGACATATAACGTGCGCCACACACAAGACAGAAGTCGCAGCACAGGCTTCGTGTCTCACCCAGTCACATTATTCTGACACCGGACCAACCAGTCCTAGCACTAACCCCATAATGCCAGACGCCAGGCGGAGCAGCCACTAGATTGCCAATTTTAAAGTCTTAGGTATGACCCGGCCGGGGTTCGAATCCACGACCTCCCGATCACGGGGCGGACGCCTTACCACTAGGCCAACTGTGCCGGTACCGGGTTCCATTAGATTAGTCACAGTCACCTTAATCGAAACAAAAACTAATTACTTTATTTATTAGCGACTATAACGTGTTTGATCCAGTTATACACAGTCAGCCTGATATCAAAGGAACGTGCAGAGTCTCAGGAACACATCGGTACCAAAATCAAGAGTACTGGTCAAGAAAAACCGCACGGCCAGCTTTGCGGCATCCCTCGGAGAGAGACTCTAAATCGTGCAGTCTGTCAAACGCAGAAGAAGAAGAAGAAGGTCAAGAAAAAAACCTGATATCACCCTCCGTGGTGGACTGGGCGTTAAGCAAAAAAAAAAAAAAAAAAAGGTTACATATTTATTTGGAACGTTTAATTCAGGACAAAACAACATGTCCACAAGAACCTCGACCTAACGGCCTTTAAAGTGGACACACTTTTGAAAAGAGACACGACACAAAAAAAGGAAGAAATGTTGCTTGGAAAACACAGTAAACGTTGGAAAAATCGTCCAGTATCGCTTCTACAGGTCTATACTTGGACAAAACATAAAGCAATTCAGCAAAGCTGACACTTCAAAATGTCTGTTTAGTTACACTTTAAAATGTGCCCAAGATAGTCGTAGCCTGCAAAGATGGTAGTAGATTTTTTTCCCTCCATTCTGTCATGTTTTTGGTTTGTCAAATTTAAAGGCAGCAAGGTCGAGGTTCTTGTGAACGTGTGTTGTTTTTTCTTGAATTAAACGTCCCTTGTTAACCCTTCTTGTTTGCTCTCTGATTCTTGATTTGGAACGTTAACAGTCTGTATGTTTCGGACATCAGTGTCAATGTCAGGGTCAGTCGGTGCAGCTCCGTGTGTGTGCCGGCCGGCGTGTGTGAGTGTGTGTGTCACTGAGTGCTGAGTGTGAGTGTGTGTGTCAGAGTGAGCCGGTGTGAGTGTGTGTGTCAGTGTGTGTGAGTGTCAGTGTGTGTGTGTGTGTGTGTGTGTGTGTCAGTGTGTGTGTGTGCGTGTGCCGTGTGTGTGCCGTGTGTGTGTGTCACAGTGTGTCTTTGTTTCACCAATTAACAGGTCCAGGTCTGCGTAATACCTAAACTGTATTTCTCGTGAAGTTTAAACAATAAATACAATTGTTACTCTAGTCGTACGCGTGCGACGGACGTAGTTTAAAAGGTCAAGTACCACAGGGGGTGGATGTTTACATTTGTGTGTCCCGCCGGTTTCAAATGTCTTGATCGCACCAAAACTAGCAGAACAGGAGAAACAGACGATGAATAACGAAGGTTTAGCAGGAGCGGATCCTGGGGGGGGAGGGGGGAGGGGGAGGGGTGTTGGGGCTCTGGGGTTTCCGGACCGCCCCCCCCCCCCCCCCCTAGCCTAAAAAAAAAAAAGGGAGAAGAACAAAAAAGAAGAAGAAATTATAAATAAATAAAAACTCAGATTGCACCAGTTTGAAGATTTGGAGATTTTCCTTGACTTTTATCAAAAATTTTCCGGGGGGGGGGGGCATGCCCCCGGACCCCCCCTAGGAGGGTCGAACGCTTCACGCCCTCAACTAATCGTATCGCGTCGTCCAATTGTCACTACGAAAAAAAAAAATTGGAACACCGCCCCCCCCCCCCCCCCCCTCCCTAAAAATGATGAGATCCACCCCTGTTTAGGTCTTAGATACGACCATTCCCTTGTTTAGTGGTTGGTTTGTTTAGTGGTTGGTTTGTTTAGTGGTTGGTTTGTTTAGTGGTTGGTTGGTTTACAAACAAATGAAGTGTACGAAAGGACATATTATGAATTCAGTTTGTGTACGATCATTTAAGACTTGTGGCCGTTTACTTTTTGAACATTATCAAGTTTGGCATCCAGAATGTAACTTAAATAAGACATCGATCTCCAAGGCTAGATAGTTACTATAAATTAATTCATATTTTGAGACAGACAGACATAGAAAAGAATAAACATCCATCCCTTATATACCTGCTCAAAGGGAACTCTCCTTCTTACAGTGTGTTGCCCCTTGAAAAATTGGGGAAACTTCACGAAACACTGATTAGTGGCTTCAACACCAGACAAGGGAAATAACTACTTGAATCACAGATTCAATTGCACGAGTTCCCTCCCTTCAAGCAGTATTGATTGAAGAAAAAAATGTGCAAGGTCTCCAAGAACCGATCTATGGTTTTTTTTTCTTTGTATAGTGAACATTCGCTTATTGAAATTTTATATTTACTAGTTTTCCTCAAACTTTCAAGCGAGCGAAGTGGCCGCGGCGATAAGACATCAGTATTCAAACACTGTGAAGTCCCTAGTCGTGGGTTCGAATCCCACTTACGTCAAAAACACTTATATGTGCATGTATGTTTGTTTATGTCCTGACTGGTGTCACAGTTGGAGTGATGGATGCAAACGTGCCAGAGTGATATACATTGGTGTCACAGCGTGTGTGTGTCATTGCAAGAATGAGTGATAGCCTAGTGAGTCCCAGACGGTGACTGCTAGAACAAGTGCAAGAGTAAGCGTGGGAGGAACGACTGCCAGAGTGAGTGCCAGAGTAAGAGTGAGTGCTAGAGTGAAGTGAGTGCCAGAGTGAGTGTCGGGGTGCCAGAACGAGTATCAGAGTAGTGAAACAGAGTGCCAGAACGGGTGCCAGAGTGAGAGTGAGTGCCAGAACGAGAGTGAGTGCCAGAGAAGTGAGCCGAATGAAGAATGAGTGCCACACGGTGAGAGTGAGTGCCAGAACGAGTGCCGCCAGAACCGGTGTCAGAGTGAGAGTGAGTGCCAGAACGACCCCAGAATGACTGAGATGACGGTGAGTGCCAGAACGAGTACGAGAGTGAGTGCCAGAACGAGAGTAAGAGTGAGAGTGAGTTCCATGACGAGTGAGTGTCAGAATAAGGGCGAGTGCCAGAGTGAGACGCGGCCAGAATGAGAGCCGTGTGCCAGAGTGAGAGTGAATGTGAGTGCCAGAGTGAGAGTAAGTGCCAGAATGAGAGTGAGTGTCAGAATGAGAGGTTGTGTTATGTTGTTGTTGTTGTTGTTGATGTGACGGTCGGTTCCTTTTTTGGCTCTGAGCGCGCGCACACACACACACACACACACACACACACGCACACACAGTCAGACTGACTTACACAATGCCGACGTCGCCCGTTACTGACATACTGTCAACGTCCAGCCGCCTTACAGAACTTTTTCAGTGTGTCAGTGTTGAAGTTCGTAATCATTATTAAAGAAATAGCGCAACACTGTTGACAAACCCCAGTCTGTAACATTATAGGGACAGCTAGACTGACATGACGGTTTTTCAATTTTGAGGCAAAAACGTGTCTTTCAACTTCAAAAAAAATCAGAGCTTCACACAGTGCTCCGATTGTACTGAAATTCGGGTTAATGTCTTCTTCAAAATGTCCTTCGCAAACTGGTCAAGAGTTTTGCGTTATTTGTGTGTTTACCTTATACCTTTTAAGGTCAAATAGTAAGCGAGGGCAAAGAAACTACAATGGGAAGAAGGATAACTTCCTCATTGGGCATGCTTAGAAATGAGAATGGCTAAATATGAGTTATTCCCCTTTGCTGCATGCTGACCAGGCTGTCTCCTGCTTTGTTATGACTAGTACAGTCGATCTTTCTCATGTTGTGACTTGCTTTATTTTCACATTTTCGGTATTTAAAACAGCAAACACACACACACACACACACACATACACTGAAGAAGTTTCCATTCTGATTCGGTTATTTTATTTGGTGCTATATGTTTGCTTCACATTGTTTCTTCTTTTACATTGCTTGAGGTATCCCAATTCGCTAAACACATCCATAATGCATACATGGCTCATTCGAAAGAGGGCAACTGAACAACTGATGCCCAATAGCAATAAATACTGAACAACTGAACAATAAATAGCAATAAATGATGACAGTGCCAAGTTTTTAAGTACAAAGTGAAATCATGTGACTGGACAAAGGCACAATTACAAAATACAAATAAAAAAATCGTGGCCCATTTTAAATTAAGTTCTCAGCTCATGGGGAAGCATAAGATGACCCTAGAAACCGAAATTAGGAGACCTCCCGCCCCCAGGGCAGACTACAACAAAAAAAGGGGGGGGGGGGGGGGGGGCTAATTTGTGAAAAAGTATAAAAGGAATCAAAAACTGTATACATGTATTTAGTTAATACCCCAAAAATTAAATAGTATATACAATGTCAGACCCTAAAGAAAGTTTGTTAGTCATTGCTTAGGCAAAACAAAGCAAAATAGTCTGTTTACGGTATCCCGACCAACCCTATTTTTCCCCGCCAACCCTAGACCTTTTTTTGGCATTTGGAGAAAAAGAAAAAGAAAAAAAAAATCAATTTTGTTCCTGTTTTTTTGCAAAATAATTTAAAAAGATGGTTATAAAAAAAAAATTAAGAAAAGCCGACCTACCGACCCTCTTTTTGTGTGCCTATGTTACTGTAATCAGACCAAAAGGTACATCAAAAACAACACACCAGGGATGCTACTCTCCCCTTAAAAATAGCCATGAGTCATAGGTGTGACGTTTGAATCTTTTAGCTAAATAAAACCATAGGCAATTGATCGGAAATATCAGGAAAAATCTTACAAGTTTATTATTTGTTTGCTTGGACCAATCCTCTTGCCGAAGTGTTTTACAGTAAAAATTGATTTTACGTCAAAAATATCACAGGAATATCGAATGTTGAGGTATGGCTGGGATAGCCAAGTTCAAGAATAACGGAAGGTGACTGTTGAATCTTTTTGAAAATGTATAAAAATATAGATGGTAGGCAATTCAAAATTAAAAAAAGGACTCTCGGAGCATGGACTTTTGAGTCAAAAATTAAAGAAGGCTCTATGAGCCGAAGTACATGTTTTGTCTATTGTCTTTTTTTTATTTTGAATTCCCTACGATCTATATTTTGATACAATTTTGGACCCTCTTTGTACGGAGAGAGTTGGCAATTGTTAATCACATTCTCTCATCTCATCGACTCTCCTTCGGCTCCTTGGTAACATGCGTTCCGTCTCTGCCAGGATTGGACACAGCAGCAGATAACCGGTAAATATGTAACAGGCATAAATGGCAAAATAGCTCGCCTCGCCTGATAATATATGAGACAACTGTTCTATAACAAAGTCTTTCTTGGGAGGCTTGGCTAATTTACTCGCTCGTTTTACACGGGGTTCCATCCTTTTCTTTTCTAATCGGAAAACCTTGCTCCTCAGTTTGTTGACCTTCTGCCGAAGTTCCGCTTCACGAGGGGATGGGGAGGATGACGACTTTGATGCTTTACATCCTATGTCCTCCAGGATCGCCTGAATGTCATCTAAAAAAGAAAACACACACACAAAACACACATAAAATAACATAACCATAACAAGTTACAACCTGGAAGAAATTAAAACATGTGTAATTCAATCACAAAATGAAAATAAACAATAGCGTAGGAAGGCAGGCCAGAAATGAAGTGTATTAGCAACTATGGATACGATGTGGAACAATGATGGAATTGACCTTGTTTGGTACTGAATGGGTGAGGCCATTAGAACTGTACCCACGGAATACGCGCTATATAAGCTTTATATTGATTGATTGATTGATTGATTAGGACAACAGTACCAGGTAAACTCCTCACACACCATGCCTCTTTCTTTCTTTCTTTATTTGGTGTTTAACGTCGTTTTCAACCACGAAGCTTATATCGCGACGGGGAAAGGGGGGGAGATGGGAATAGAGCCACTTAATTGTTTCTTGTTACACCATGCCTCTAACAGGATATGTTTCCCATCTTTACGTGTGGGAACTACAGGTACAATTTCATCCATCCATGCATCCGCCCTATACAGCTTCTTCTTCTTCTGCGTTCGTGGGCTGAAACTCCCACGTGCACTCATTTATTTGCACAAGTGGAATTTTATGTGTATGACCGTTTTTACCCCGCCATTTAGGCAGCCATACGCCGCTTTCGGAGGAAGCATGCGGGGTATTTTTGTGTTTCTAAAACCCACCGAACTCTGACATGGATTACAGGATCTTTTTCGTGCGTACTTGGTCTTGTGCTTGCGTGTACACATGAAGGGGGATAAGTCACTAGCAGGTCTGCACATAAGTTGACCTGGGAGATCGGAAACATCTCCACACTTAACCCACCAGGCGGCCGCGACCGGGATTCGAACCCTCGACCTTCCGAGTTAATAGACCGACGTCTTACCACCCCGCCACAGCGCCCGTCACCCTATACAGCGATTATCAACTATGTAATGGATGGGTTTAAACATTTTTTGATGTCAGGGTGTTCTTCATGGTTAAAAATCTCTTACCTGGTTGAACAATTTGTGCATCAGGCGACAGGTCGGTGCTGGCTTCATTTGTAGCTACCCTTTGCGATGGTGGCTTCCTCCCACTAGCAACCTGCAAATTGCACAGCTCTTTAACTGACAAACTCACAACCTAACACCCAGTCACAATGAAACATTTCTCCCAATTTCATGGCATTGGTCTTAGGCCACACACAAAAAGTGTATGTTTCTGGTAAGGCAAAACAAAAAATAATCTGTTTACGGTATCCGGACCGACCCTATTTTTTTCCCACCGGCCCTAGACTTTTTGGGGGCATTAAAAAATAAAATTAAAATATTCAGATGGCTAAAATACAAAACTAAAAAGCCGACCTACCGACGCTATTTTAGGGAGGCCTATGTTACCTTAAACAGACTTTTTTGTGACCTAACATGACTAAAGGTGGAGATTTTTTTCTAAACTTTTTTTTTTTAAACCATCTTTTTAACTATTTTGTTGAAAAACAGGAAAACAATTGATTTTCGAATACCCCTTTTATTTTTGAAAATGCAAAAAAAAAAAAGTCTAGGGTCGTCGGGAAAACATAGGTAGGGTCAGGTGACCAGAAACATACAACTTTTTTGTTGTTGACGCCGACCCTATACCTTTTTTGCCATTTGGGGCTGTTTTTTTGCAAAATAAGTTCATCATATCATCATAATCAAGACGTCGATCCAAAATAAGTAACTTTTTTTTGTTGGCCTTATCATTTTTTTGCGCTAAATGCAAACAGGCATTATTTGATGGGAACAATGCTGTTTTCAATTCTTACATCAGCCTCAAACTTGTCATTACTCAACCTGCATTTAATAGTGTGCTTGTTTGGTTTGCAAAAACCTAAAACCAATAAATAAATAACCTTCGGTGGTGGATTGGGCACTGCAAACAATGTCGGGACAGCATTCCACACAAGTGATCCTCTCCGTCTGCAGGATTGTTTTACTGGTTGGCCTCAAAGTGATCAGTACAAAGCTTGAGACCTTGAACATCAGCTGGCTGCAGCTTTTCAAAGTCCTCTCGCCTTGTGAATTGCATCCATATTCTGCACCTAGTTTGACAATAAAAACAACAATGTTATTGTTAAACTAAGCAAAAAGGAAAGACAAAAAAAGCTAAATCAGATCTTCAGTCTAAATCTAACGCTCTGCCTGAACGCAAAACGGATGAGTGATGTACCTTTGTACTGTAGTTTTCCCGTAAGCAAGGTTTGATAAAGGTTTCGGCAAATATGCCCACGGTTTTGTCATCAAGTGTAAACTGTTGTTTTGTACTGACTGCTGACTCACACTCACAGTCGTAAGTACTCGCTGACGCTGTAGTCTACTGAGTGAGTTGACTCGAGCCATTGCATTCTCATTCTGAAGAAGGTAAACCTGATGAAATAATCACTGCACAACCCACCTTTTTTCTTCTGTAGGGAACTTGTGGAAAGTTTTCCCGAAGCAGCTCTGTTTGTAACGGGCGTTCTTGCAACAAAAAGCCGAGCACAATTTACCACCACCTCGCACACGATCGGTACCTACGCGATCCGCCATTTTGTTTTCGCCGCCAGCATGTGACTAGGGACGATAACCCACAAACACTTTTTCGCATTTTCTTCGCAAGTTCCACGTCTTCTTTATGTACAGTGTTTGCTTTTGGTTAGAAGGCAAAATTTCAAATGTCTGTAGATCGTCAGAAAAAAATCGTACATGAATGAAAAAATATTCAAAAAATTGTTTTTTAGAACACTAACCGATCTGTGAGCAGCTTTTTTAATGTCCTTTTATACTTTATTTATGAAACGAAAATAAAAGAGCAAAAAATGCTGTCTTCACTTTTTATGTCCGTCGTGTCACGTTTACTGAACGCGACTGAAAAACAATGACGGGTCCCTTTTTTCGTAATTTTAAATGTAACCAAGATCGCGTCCCTTTTGTCGCCTCCTTTCAGGAAAAACCTATCGCCGCGTGGCCTTTACGTCTTATTTTATTGGTGTCCTGAAGTTGTCAAAGTGAGTATTAAAAATATTTTATGTCCATCGTGTCACGGGGTGTGTGATAGTGATTAAAACTTGAAATGTGCTCAAATCACATTCAATACATTGGACTTTGGGACACTTAACTATCTAGATTTGAAATTGCAATAAAATTTGGAACAGGGAGCATTCATAATTTTTTTGGTTGAAATTTGTCCATCGTGTCACAGTCCATCGTGTCACGATCTCAGTCGTGACACGATGGACACAATTGTGACACAACGGACATATTCGTGTGTCTTGTTCGATGTAATTCAGTTATTTATGTATAGGCGATGAAATGGGCTAGCTATACACCTGACAATGTAAGCATGTAGATCTAGTGATACATACACTCTTCAAAAAAAGTTAAGGATCGGTTGAAAAAACGGATCTAATTATAAAAAATTGCCAAAAAATTAAACATTGACATAATAATCAAAAGATTAATGTGTTTGAATTAACAAATGAACAATGAGTCTTGACCTAGAATTTTGTTTGGCAGGCAGAGTTATTTCCCTTTGTGTGACTTCTCAAAAGTTTCTGCATTTTGGTAGAAAAAGGGTGGTTTTTTATAGCCCCATGAAGTTTGCGGAACGCATGCCAGGGCAAAAGGTTGTGATGCACGTGCTACAACAGGGTCCTGGCTATTAACATCGCTCACCACCTTGTATTTAAAGGTTGACACGCTGACACAATTATGCACAGTAGCAACATGCCCCCACGAAGAAAACTGAGCAATTTGGACAGAGCAAGGGCAATAGGATGGCTACAAGACAGTGTTGCTGCCAGGCAAGTGGCCCCAAGGCTTGCAGTGGCTCCTTCTGTCATCATTAGACTAAAACAGAGATTCCACGCAGCCGGAAGAGTGCAGGAGCGACAACGTTCTCGTCGGCCCAGAGTCACCACACAAAGAGAGGATCGCTTCATTCAGAGGCAGGCCATGCAACAAAGAATGGCTACGGCAAACAACATTGGGCAACGCCTACAAGCTACCACGGCAACACTGTTGTTAGTGGTCAGACGATCCGAAACCGCTTACACAACCTGGCTTGTGTGCAAGGCGTCCAGTCCGAGGAACAATCCTGACTGCTAATCACCGAGCAGCTCGCCGAGCCTGGTGCACTCAACATGTGCGGTGGCAACGTCAGCAGTGGGCTCAGGTGTTGTTTACAGATAAGTCCCGCTTTTGCTTGGAACCTGCTGATGGTCGCATCCGAGTGTGAAGGCGTCGCGGAGAGCGCTTCGCAGAAGGCGCTGTTCTGGAACGACAGCGTTTTGGCGGAGGCTCTGTGATGGTCTGGGGAGGGATCAGCACACGTCAAAGGACACCTCTGTACCATGTAGTGGGCAACTTGACCGTTGTCCGCTACCAGAATGAGATCCTGCAACCCCTGGTCATTCCAGCCCTCCAAGCGATCGGCCCTCGTGCGATTCTTCAGGATGACAACGCACCTCCCCATCGCTCTGCAGCTGTAAACACCTTCATCCAGCAGGCCAGGGTCAACAGGATGATGTGGCCAGCCAACAGCTCGGACCTGAACCCCATAGAGCACATGTGGGACGAGCTTTGTTGTCGGGTACAGCAACATCACCCTCCTCCTGCCAATCTGGGTCAACTGCTGCAATGGCTCCAGCAGGAGTGGAATGGAGTTCCCAGAGCATACATATGCAGCCTGATCCACTCCATGCCGGCGCCAACGATGTGTTGAATGCCTGGCACACAACGGAGGGCACACGCATTATTGACACTGATTCACATTGTTGTGAATTCCATTTTCGAGGGTTGTCACGTTTGACACACTCCAGCGAAATTGTCGCTGCCGCGTTCGATCTTTGCTTTGTTTGTCGCCTTGGTTGTTCAATTATATAATTTTTTAAAAAAAGAAAGAATTCGGTCTTGTCTGTTATGTGTGGCGTGCTTGTAAAAAAGTTATCCTTAACTTTTTTTTGAAGAGTGTAGAAGGAATTCGACCGGAAGATTATCTTGGGCGTTGGGTGTTTGTCGCTTACGACAAGATGGCATATCCCGGTCTAGTGGTAGACGTTGACAATGGAGAATACCTGGTGGACTGCTTGCACCAACTTGGAAAGGACAATTGTTTCTTTTCACCAAGAATGAAGGACACACTATGGTACCCCCATGAAGATATTCTGGCTGTCATCTCTGAGCCAGTTAAAAAAGATGGCTTCTCTGATCATTACACTGTAGATCTATTTGTATGGAATCATGTGCAAGAGAAGCTTTTCCGGAGACACACTGACCCCGTTGCAGTCTGATGTGTTCACTCAACCTAGAGCTCGCTATCATAACAGACATTAAGTTCAAAGACGGTTACCTTTACACTTTTTCAGTCGTTCCTCTTGACTCGTTCAGTTTTATAAAAATGCCATGTGGAAAGGCATTCCAATTCTGCTTTTTGTTTGCTTAGTTTAATACCCAATTTTAAAAAAATGTAATTTTCAAACTTGCTTCCTTTTGTATGTGCAAATGTCCATCGTGTCACGAGCGTGTCCATCGTGTCACGAGCGTGTCCATCGTGTCACACTGCACACTAAGGCTTAATTTGCAAACCAAAGATGTTGTTTCATAATCAAGGGTTTTGGGTGCTTGTTGCCATCGTTTAGAGTTACTAGTAAAAAAAAGTTTCACATAAATGTGTGCATTTGTTTCAGTTTTATGTGTGTTGACGTGTGCTGTGATTTATTACTTTTTCTTTCTACTCTATCATTTTCTGTAATCAATGCACTTTCTTTAAAACAAAACCCACATATTTTGATTTATTCCATTGAAGGCTGATCTGTGTGTTGTGTAACTGAAAAGAAATGGACTGAGTGATTAAATTTATCATAAAAAAAATAAAAAAAACTTGTCCGTGACACGACGGACATTTTCACATGTGTACATTTTTTCACATTTTTATATTTCTTCACATAGTTTTGTAAAAGTGGCAAGAAGCGACCTATGGAATACCCAATGTGTATAGTTCAACATAAAATTATTGCTGATTCCTTTGGTGAAGATTATTCCCCCCCGATTTTTTTTTTTCATTTTTGCCCCAAAATTGAAAACCCCTCACATACACACTGACAATGCACGTGCGTCCTGCTATCATCATGCGTTTCGTTTGACACGCCGCTGATAACGGCCATGACCCAAATAGGTCACCGTCGGTTGACAGACACACGCAGTCTGACACAGTTTTCAAAACAACCCATCAGCTGTAGCCTATGTCTGTGCACGACTTTTGAAAAAGGCACCGCGTACAGATCAATGAAACTCTTATTGATCCTAGCGAAGCGTGATATCGGACACCCAAGTAAGCGAAGACGATTGAACTAAGCAACCCCAAGCAAATTCGGTAGCAGACGATATTCCGCGCGTGCTCCTGGCACGAGTAATCCTTTCCCTCACGGTTGCTCGCTTTGCCAGTGGCGGCTTATCTTTTATCACGCTAGCTTCGCGATTCGCGAGGCACCCACGCGTAAAAACAGACCCGTTAATTCATGGGCTCAAATTACAAGCGTGTAAACTCCTACCCTATAATTAATTATCCCACCCCTTCGCAAAGAAACCCACCCACCCGCAACCGCAAGTTTCTCTGGAGTGGAAAGGTCGACATTTGACCCGGAAGTGATGACCAAGCATTGACTAGCTCCCCAAGATGGCGAGGGGTGAAAACAAAGCGAGCTCGGGCCGTTATGGGTAGCGTGTTGAAGTTGCAGACGACACTTTCTGGCGTTATGTGCGAGCGGAGAGCGGAGCAACATGTATTTTGCGAAAGCCAGAAAGCAGATAGAAGAGCAGGACATGAGGGAGGTGCAGGAAAGGTTGGAAAAATACCAGCGGTCCGACACAGCTCGAGTGCAGCTGCAACAGGCCAAGGGAACGAGAACGGCGTCAGAAGAAGGAGGCAGTCGGCGGAGTTCACGGGGGGACTTTCGACCTGATGAGCTTCCTGACGGTGCCTTTGTCAGCCCCAAACACACCCCGTCCCATGCCTCACCTGCCAAGACCGACGCCGTCACAGTCTCCAAGCCAGCCGAGGTGAGAGAACTCTGTTTGGGATGGTGGTCACTTTCTGTACGGTGCTACTGCCGCTGGTGCCAGTGTGCCTGAAGCAACCAGTGGGGTGAGAGGGAGGAGGGGGTTTCCGATTTTTGTTATATTTAGTCAAGTTTTGACTAAATATTTTAACATCGAGGGGGAATCGAAACGAGGGTCGTGGTGTATGTGCGTCTGTCTGTCTGTCTGTGTGTGTGTGTGTGTAGAGCGATTCAGACTAAACTACTGGACCGATCTTTATGAAATTTGATATGAGAGTTCCTGGGTATGAAATCCCCGAACGTTTTTTTCATTTTTTTGATAAATGTCTTTGATGACGTCATATCCGGCTTTTCGTGAAAGTTGAGGCGGCACTGTCACGCCCTCATTTTTCAAGCAAATTGGTTGAAATTTTGGTCAAGTAATCTTCGACGAAGCCCGGACTTCGGTATTGCATTTCAGCTTGGTGGCTTAAAAATTAATTAATGACTTTGGTCATTAAAAATCTGAAAATTGTAAAAAAAATTAAAAATTTATAAAACGATCCAAATTTACGTTTATCTTATTCTCCATTATTTGCTGATTCCAAAAACATATAAATATGTTATATTCGAATTAAAAACAAGCTCTGAAAATTAAATATATAAAAACTATTATCAAAATTAAATTGTCCAAATCAATTTAAAAACACTTTCATCTTATTCCTTGTTGGTTCCTGATTCCAAAAACATATAGATATGATATGTTTGGATTAAAAACACGCTCAGAAAGTTAAAACAAAGAGAGGTACAGAAAAGCGTGCTATCCTTCTTAGCGCAACTACTACCCCGCTCTTCTTGTCAATTTCACTGCCTTTGCCATGAGCGGTGGACTGACGATGCTACGAGTATACGGTCTTGCTGAAAAATGGCATTGCGTTCAGTTTCATTCTGTGAGTTCGACAGCTACTTGACTAAATATTGTATTTTCGCCTTACGCGACTTGTTAGAAGCTTGAATAGAGCCGTCAAAACAGTGTATAGTGTGATCGGTTCTGCGTTTGTCAGTGAGTGTCTGACAGTCTGTCTGACTGGCTATCATCAAGCAGGCCTGTGTTTGGGATGGTGGTCATTTAGTCAGTTAGTGTACCGCACTGCTGGTAATACTATACTGTTCAAAAAAAGAAACGCATAGCTTGTAATATTTGGTTAATTTAGTTATATGGCTACAAGGATATGCACCAAACTGCAGAAAATGTTTATCTGGTCGTCGACCTTTCGTCCATTGCCACAAGTGAGCTCTGCACGTGACGCATGCGTTATCAGTGGCTACAATGTCAAAATTGCTCATTTGGCATGACCACTCGTCATGCTTCAGTGTAATCTCGTGAAACTCGGGGAATATTGAGCTCTCACCATGTCTTCCAAAACCCATAAAAGCGGATTGTTCGCCACAAAGAAATCAGACGACAATTCAGCGACGAAAGATGGCCCGATTGAGCAGAGAAGACCGCCAAATTGCATTGGGTCGTTTACAAGCAGGCCAAAGTGAAAGTGCAATCGCCAGGCACTTCCACGTGTCCCAGAGCACCATCAGTAGACTGTGGGTCAGGTTTCAAGCCACTGGCTCCGTTGCTGACTTGCCACGAGCGGGAAGACCAAGGGCGACAACTGCTGCTCACGACCGCTTCATACGGCTCCGCCACCTCCGGAATCGTTTCCTGTCGGCCTCATCTTCTGTCCAGGCTCTCCCCGGGCCACACCGATTATCGGACCAGACCGTGCGGAACCGCCTGCATGAAGCTGGTTTGAGAGCTCGCAGACCTCACAGAGGAGCTGTCCTCACCCGCCGCCATCGCCAGAACCGAGTGCAGTGGGGCAACCAGCACCTTCGCTGGACCGTCCGGAATCACTGGAGACACGTGTGGTTCAGCGACGAGTCCTACTTCCTGCTCCAGCGACATGATGGTCGGAGGAGGGTCTACCGGAGAGTAAACGAACGTTACGCGCCCAACTGTGTGGATGAGGCACCCGTTCATGGTGGTGGAGGCGTTATGGTGTGGGGGGCGATCAATACCGCTGGAAGGAGCACCCTGGTGCACGTCCAAGGGCGCATAACTGCCCAACGATACGTGGAGGAAATTCTGCGCCCACACGCCCTTCCTCTTCTGGCTGACCAGGATGCCATATTCCAGCAGGACAACGCTCGCCCGCACACAGCACGACTCACCACCCAGTTCCTCACCGACCACCATGTCCAGGTGCTTCCCTGGCCATCCATGTCGCCAGACATGAACCCGATAGAACACCTCTGGGATGAATTGGACAGACGTGTGCGCAGGCGAGAAGAAGCGCCGCCAAATCACCGCGATCTATTGCAGGCACTTCAGGAGGAGTGGGACACCATCCCACAGCAAGATATCCGGCATCTGATCCAGTCCATGCCCAGAAGGTGCCGGGCAGTTGTTGCTGCTCAAGGCAGTCACACCCCCTACTGACTTGACAGCCTCGGCACCCAATCGTATTGATTGACTGATTGATTTGAAGATGCAAATGAACTGTGTGTGCATTCAACTGTGTCCATACCAAATTTCAAACAAATAATCTAAATATTGGATTTTCTGTTAATTTTTTCGAAAAATAAAACAAATTTGGCAAGTAGCAACTATGCGTTTCTTTTTTTGAACAGTATACTAATATTACTGAATTCTCGTGTGTGTCAGTGGGGGTGTTTGTGTATGTATGCATGCGTGTGTTGTGTGTGTGTGTTCATGTCTTCATCCATTTAGCGACCACAATCGTCTTATCGATTATAGGCAGTGCGTATCGATTATTCTGCCGTGTGTGTATGCATGCATGTGTGTTTTTGTGTATGCGCACGCATGTGTGTGTGTTTGAGTTTGTGTGTGTGTAACCGTGTGTGTGTGTGTGTGTGTGTGTGTGTGTGTGTGTGTGTGTGTGTGTAAGAGCAAGGACTGGGGAGAGGATGAGGGATGGAGGGTGGGACCTTGTACCCATGCACAAAGAACATTTTCATGTTTATTGAGACTACTCATCTGTCATCACTACAACCAGTATGGGTATGATACAGAAACAGGCCACGCTCTGTTTAAAGAGTTTGTTGCAATATATATATATTTGTGCATCTATGTGTTGTTTACACAAGCACACAGGGTGTCACGTGTACTTCAGTTTTAATTATTTTTATAAGAATAAGACGTATTGGAGTTTGGACATGCATTTAAAACATCCATAGACCAAGAGCAAGAGAATTATATAGTAATTAGTATGTAATATTTTCATATCATAAAGTATATAAAATGGAAAGTGAAATCGCAAATTCATGTCAACAGTACGATTTGATTCGCGGGAGTTTTGTACAAACGCTTATTAGTGACACATTTATAAGATTACAATACAGTATGGTGTTGTCATGTTTGGTCTAATTTCAAAGCCTTTATCTGCGGTCTGATTCTTGAACCAGAAATTGGAGCAGTGATGAATGTTCTAGATCAAGGCAGGTGATATCCGAAGCATGCTGTTTGGTCACATTTCAGTCCTGGAGCAGGACATGAAGTGATGAACATCAAGTGCTACTTGCATACATAAAACAAGTCGCGTAAGGCGAAAATACAAAATTTAGTCAAGCTCAGTCGAACTCACAGAATGAAACTGAACGCAGTGCATTTTTTCCGCAAGACCGTACACTCGTAGCATTGTGTGTCCACCGCTCGTGGCAAAGGCAGTGAAATTAACAATCCAGAAAAGCGCGGTAGCGGTTGCGCTGAGGAGGATAGCACGCTTTTCTATATCTCTATTCTTTTTAACTCTCTGAACGTGTTTTTAATCCAAACATATCATATCTATATGTTTTTGGAATCAGGAACCGACAAGGAATAAGATGAAATTTGTTTTTAAATCGATTTTGGAAATTTAATTTTTATCATAATTTTTATATTTTTAATTTCCAGAGCTTGTTTTTAATCCGAATATAACATATGTATATGTTTTTTGAATCAGAAATTGATTAAGAATACGCGTAATTTTGAATCGTTTTATAAAAAAATATTTTAATTACAATTTTCAGATTTTTAATGACCTAAGTCATTAATTAAATTTTAAGCCTCCAAGCTGAAATGCAATACCAAAGTCTGGCCTTCGTCGAAGATTGCTTGGCCAAAATTTCAATCAATTTGATTGAAAAATGAGGGTGTGACAGTGCCGCCTCAACTTTGACAAAATGCCGGATATGACGTCATAAAAGACATTTATCCAAAAAATGAAAAAAAAAGTGTGGGGATATCATACCCAGAAACTCTCATGAAAAATTTCATAAAGATCGGTCCAGTAGTTTACTCTGAATCGCTCTACACACACACACACACACACCAGGGGCGGATCAGTTGCTTTGTAAGGGGGGGGGCACTTTGAATCGAAAGTGAATGTGATGGGCGCAAAGCGCCCGAATTTGCTGGGGGGTCCGGGGGCATGCCCCCCCGGAAAAATTTTTTGCCCAAAGAAGCAAAATGGTGCCATCTGGTGCCATTTGAACTTAGAAATGGTCATAGAATCAGCATAGAAAAATCTTTTTTTTTTCTTCTTCTTTTTTTTTTTCTTTTTTTTTCGGGGGGGGGGGGGGGGCACGTGCCCCCTGTGCCCCCCCCCCCCTCGTCCGCCCCTGCACACACACACACACACACACACACACACACACACACACACACACACACGCGCATACACATACACCACGACCCTCGTCTCGATTCCCCCCTCTACGTTAAAACATTTAGTCAAAACTTGACTAAATGTAAAAACCAACCTTACAACTACAAACAAACATTTCATGACTGGGTTTTAAGTTAAAGATCTATAGACAACTGCCTCACCAGTACCATTCTACTACATGTATAATAGAACTTCACCTTGAGACCCCCCCCCCCCATTTGATTAAGACACGATTTTAAAAAAAATGTGGAGGTCTGAAAACACTAAAAGGGAGGGGGGGGGGGGGGGGGTTCTACTGTAGTCTAAAAATACTGCCACCATTTCGCCGGCAACTAGTGCAAGGTCGTCTTATTTTGAGAATGGGACAGGCGGGGGAAAGGGGAGGGAAGGGAGCAATTTGCTGCAGCCGTCAGTAATCAGAGATGATCAATAAATCTGACTCCTGTGGTTTTCATGCATGCATACATGGCTGCTGGTGCATGTTGTGTCCCAGGCCCTTCAAATGTTATGTAAAAGATAACACTTAGACCTGGATTTCCTCCTAGGCTTGCTTGCCTGTCTGGGACTGCCAGTGATTGCTGCATTTTGATTTTGATTAAATCTTGCCTTGGTGCAGGCTGCGAGAATTTGTTTCATTTACACAGGCTTGCACTAACTCACAGAACTTTATTATGGGTGCAGTTTAAATTGAATATGATTCTAGTTTAGAACTTTTTCTTCTTCTGCTGTGGTTTAAGTTGTTTTGTTAGTGTTATTTGTTCTTTAGATTTAAGTACATAGCTGTACACAGTTTTACATATTTTGTCTGTTTCAGTGTTTGCTTGCATAATATATGTTCTATGATTCTGGTTCTAAGTACATACTGGTTGTTGAGTTACTGAATTGCTGACGGAGTGAAATATAGTGGATTTTATTGCTTTGCTTTCTTTCATCAATATTGATGTTTTATTCCACCTTGCTAATGCTTCACTGCTTGTTTATATGGAATTGCAAAGGATTTTTTAAGCTGGAGAATGTACATGTATCTGTGTGTGCGTGTGTTTGTGCATGTGTGTGCGTGTGTGTGCGTGCATGTGACATTCAGAGAGAGAAACAGACAGAGTAAGCCATGTGCCTATGAGAGAGATATAGACAGAGACAGAGAGAGAGAACAATGAACTGATAAAGAGTTGGCATGTGCAGACTGTACGTCCAGTGTCTTAGTTAATATCATTTCTGTTAGTGTTAAACGTCCTGATAAGGTTTTTTGCCTTCTTTTTGAGCGACCCATTACATTTTGTATTGCTGTCCATTCAAAGCTCTGTGCCCTGCAATGTGTCGTTTAGGGACCGGTGAGGTGTAACTTGATTGATAAGGTGACGGAAGTATTTTGCCTGCAGGCTTTGATTTGAATCAGATTTGAAATAAGCCTAAATTGTCTATTAATGTTAATGGTCTTTTTTGGGATCATGATGAAATACTCAAGGGGCTACATATTTTTGTGTGGAATTGTAAGCGTTAAGAAGTTTTTGAATGAATCTAGTAAAGTTAGTAGTACTGTGGTAGTCAGTCAAAATGTAACCAATGTCATAGTCTCACCCTGTACACCGGCGTTACCCCCTGCCCTCTAAACCCTTGACCATCCATAGAGGAGAGAAATCTGTTGTAATTGACAAGGCTATATCAACCACCAACAAGAATACCATTAATGCAGGTATAGCTAATCAAAATGCAGGTACAGTACTTTCAATTTCATAGCACCTTAACTTTCAATCTTCTGCAGCAGTATGAGTGTACTTTAAAAACTTGTTTATACTGTAGTAGGAGTGGCAGAATTACACCCAGACTATCAACCTGTAAGGAGAACATCATGCATGCATTTTGGGACCTGCTGTCGTCAGGAGAGGCTAAACTTTCTCCCTCTTAGAAAACAACATGATATGAGTGGACATGTACACCTACCGAGAAGAAACAGATTTCTGCTCTTGCAGCAATTATGCAACAAGTAACACACCTGCCTCGGGACTATAGAAAAGTGCAAACCTGTGCAACAAAATACACCCGCAGACATCCAGCTCTAAACCAGCTACAGATACACTAGTAGGCGAGCAAAACAGCAACAAAAACATTGGCAGGCGGCATATTTCGCCCCTAGCCTGGCATGTGCATCATTGTGCGAATGCCATGGGAGTCTTGCAGTGTTGAAGGCAAAGGTCGGGCTAGCAGATGGCGCACGCCTGTCTGTCCCACTAATAGACAATGGGGGGTTGCAACTGTTCACACCACAATCAGCTAATAATAGACCGGGTGGGGGAGTTGAGGGCAGGGGGGGGGGGGGGGGGCTTTAGTCGCACCCAAGTTACTTTTTGAATTACTTTAAAATGACGGAGTTCATGGGATGTTATGCAGTTTTAGTTTCAGGCTAGTCCCAATATTAATCATTTGAATTAATAGAGGAAGGGGGAGGGGGGGTTGCAACTGTTAACATCACAATCAGTTGATACAAAACTGGGTGGAGGGGTGTGGGGAGGGGGTGACACTGAGGTCTTGCACGCTAGTCTTGTATGCAGTTTTAGTTCCAGGTTTTCCTCAATACTATTGGGGGGGGGGGGGGGGGGACTGATGCAACTGTGTACACCAGAATCTGCTTATAGACAGGTTGACGGAGAGGGTGGAGAGGGGGCCAGCACTATGTTTTTGACCATGATTGTTAGCAGTAGCTAACTGGAGGCAGAGGCCTTGGAAACCTCGCGCAGCTTCGGTTGGTTCAAGCAATACAGGAGAGAACTTTAAAACGGTCCATTTCCGAATCGGCTAATAATAGATTGGGTGGGGGAGGATACGACTTTGGTGTTGGTTGTTAGCAGTAACACTCACTGTTTATGTTGAGAGAACTTGGAAAAGTAAGGCAAAGGTCTTAAGAGAAAAACAATGGCATTGTTTTCAGGCGGATGTGCGTCAGTTTTTGCATTGTTTTGGAGCTGTGTGTGTGTGTGTGTGTTTGTTTGTGTGAGTGTGTGTGTGTGTATGTGTGTGTGACTGTGCCGGTGTGTCATTTGTGTGTGTGTGTATGTGTGTGTGTTTGTTTGTGACCGTGTTTGTACTGTTGCTTTGATAAGTTTGGGCAGAGTGAATCAGAGAGTGTATGTGGAAGGGGGTAGCATGATGTATTGTTTACAGAACCATCCTCACCGCGAACACGATAATGTTTACCGTCTGCCCAGGCTGTCACGTGCAATAAGAGCAACCTCTCACTTGGACACATTCCAGAAATCAATAGCGTGGCTGCACCTTGTGCAGAAGGGGATTTATTTTCTTGCTGAGTCAATTTAGCAGATTGGCAGACATGTCACTCAATAACATTTTTGGACAACATTTTCGATTTAAAAAAAAATGTCCCGGATAGCCGCATCGGTTGCAGGGATGTTCAAAATAATAAGCAACTTCGACCCAAAAAATCCCTGCTCAGCTCTGAAAGTCCAAGAAATGGTGTGCTCGCCTTTGGCTAGTAATTCTGAAAATGTACTACCCAGAGAGCAAACTTTACTAGCCAAACCAACAATGTGTTCGAGCAACTTTACTCGTATTCGGCGAGTAGATGAACATTTCTACTCGCCAGTTACATGTTTCTACTCGCCATGGCGATTAAAATACTCGCCACTTTCAGGCCTGCACTGCTCTTCACAGGAAAGAGCGAGGCTGGGGACTGTTGCCATGTGTTTCAAGTTGAAGGAGGCTCTTATTCCGTGTAAAAGCCTACACACATTAATTTTGTTGTGGTCAACACACATTTGTTGTGGTCAACACACATTTGTTGTGGTCAACACACATTTGTTGTGGTCAACACGATCGATTACACGATACTGGAGAAGGAATGTAACTTTCTACCAACATTTGTAGGAAAGTAGTTTTTAGTGTTAGAAGCTATTTGGAACTGAACAATCGAAAGTTCTTATGCGATAACGTAGTTGAACTGAGGGCAGTGATGCCACTTGATGTAAAAGGATACTTTTTGCCATTTTATTCAGCTTCAGCTTTCTCACTAGTGTTTCTTCCTGTCTCGTTGAAAAAACCCATTTCATTTCCTGCTTATAAATCCAACTTGTGACAAGCTGTTGCCCTGCTTAGCACGTGGCCTTGCACTTACTGACTTACAGTGCTGTACGGGAAGACCAAAAACTGTGGGGTAAGGATATAGGGAAAACATAAGTACAAACACGTAGACAGTGAAACTCAAGATGTCCTGCATTTCTTGGCCAGCCTTTTAGTTTAGTTCCTGTTGTATTCTTAGACTGGTTGAAATGATATCTGGACGAAAGAATCTGTAGGGCTACACTCTTTGCTCATACTCATAGTTCAGCTGTGCCAGAGAGCAGTCCCTTGAATGGAGAATATGCCTAGTATTACATTGCTTCCACCAGTGGAAACATAACAAGTCGCGTAAGGCGAAAATACAATATTTAGTCAAGTAGCTGTCGAACTCACAGAATGAAACTGAACGCAACGCAACGCAGCAAGACCGTATACTCGTAGCATCGTCACTCCACCGCCCGTGGCAAAGGCAGTGCCCGTGGAATTGACAAGAAGAGCGGGGTATTCGTTGCGCTGAGAAGGATAGCACGCTTTTCTGTACCTCTGTTCGTTTTAACTTTCTGAGCGTGTTTTTAATCCAAACATATCATATCTATATGTTTTTGGAATCAGGAACCAACAAGGAATAAGATGAAAGTGTTTTTAAATTGATTTCGAAAAAAAAAATTGATAATAATTTTTATATATTTAATTTTCAGAGCTTGTTTTTAATCCGAATATAACATATTTATAAGTTTTTGGAATCAGCAAATGATGGAGAATAAGATAAACGTAAATTTGGATCGTTTTATAAATTTTTATTTTTTTTTACAATTTTGAGATTTTTAATGACCAAAGTCATTAATTAATTTTTAAGCCACCAAGCTGAAATGCAATACCGAAGTCCGGGCTTCGTCGAAGATTACATGACCAAAATTTCAACCAATTTGGTTGAAAAATGAGGGCGTGACAGTGCCGCCTCAACTTTCACGAAAAGCCGGATATGACGTCATCAAAGACATTTATCCAAAAAATGAAAAAAACGTTCGGGGATTTCATACCCAGGAACTCTCATGTCAAATTTCATAAAGATCGGTCCAGTAGTTTAGTCTGAATCGCTCTACACACACACACAGACACACACACAGACACACACACAGACACACGCACATACACCACGACCCTCGTTTCGATTCCCCCTCGATGTTAAAATATTTAGTCAAAACTTGACTAAATATAAAAAGCACGTTTCAGTCATACTGAAGAAATGTGTCTGTTGACTTAACTGTGTTCAAAGTAAAGGTTGCTTGTAAATGTGTATCTTATAGCCTGTGGCATATATACATGTGTAAAACTAGGATGGAACTGAGAGGGTTTACAGGAAAAGGACGACGTGTTTTTTTTGGGTTTTTTTTTAGCATTTAAAGTTTAAATATCTTTCTGTCGATCACACAAAAAACACTCCGGCCTCGGCGCCAGTATCCTGAGGACTGAAAATGGATACTTGGTCGCTAACCGCATAATGAAAATCCGCTCTGGCCGAAAGTCAGTTACATATATATACTTATACTTGTACTGAGGACTAAGGACTTCAATCCAAGAATTTGCTCCTCAATCCTTTCAAGTGAGCTGCTAATTAGGCCACACATGTCTTACGCTTGTAATGTAAATTTCGTGTGCTGCAGAGTGAAGTTTAATTGGTCCTCACAGTCTTTCTCTCGCAGACAGATAGCTCGGTATGAGAAGACATGCAGGCAGAAGAATGCATTTCAAGGGCGTCTGTGTCCCTGCTGTTTTTCTCTTGCCGTGTCTTGAAGAGTATTGCTGTCTAATTAAAACCCCGGCTGTGGGTCGTGATCCAAGACAGAAAGGGCCTCCCCCGAAGAAGGAACGTGGCTGCCTGTGTTGGAGGGGAAAATGATGCTGCTTTCACCGACGAGGCAGCACCACACAGCATGTGAACAAGGGAGGTGAAGAAAAGAAGAAAGTGGCGGGGAGTGAAGGGAGTTGGGGGTTTGTTGGAAAACAGACACATAATGATGTAGATAGGCAACCACACACACATGTGAGACAGTGACAAAAGGTCAGGTGTCATGTCTACTGTCCCGAATGACACACGATTGCTGACATTTCACCATTGCCAAAAGAATAAACAAATAAGAAATAGGTAGAAAGTGAATGTGAAAACTGACTTTGATTGTTGATCAGTATTTTCTATACCACTAACAAATAATCTACTTACACATAGCTGTTTGGCAAATGTATGTTGCATGGGACACACTGACATGAAAGTGGAAGATGTTTTTCCCTCTAGAGAAACTACATATCAAGTTACACTTTTTGTGCTCTTCCATTCCAGTTGGCAATCAATTGTTAACGCATGTTATTAGAAAAAATAGAACGAAAACAGATTAGATAGAATGAAAAATGTACTGGTGATGTCATTTGGGACATACTGACATGAAAACGTCACCTTTTGTCATTGTCTCATATATATATACATACACTGAGACAGATTCATACTGGCACACAGATACACACATACATACAGACACACATGCAAACGCACGCATGCACACACACACACACACACACATACACGCACACACACATACACACACACACACACAAACGCACGCACACACACACACACGCACACACCCCTCCAACACACACAACAACAACAACGCAGGTTGAATAACAAAAAGACCAACTCAGCAAAAAACACGAACCACATGCACACAATATCACATATGCACACAATATCACTTATGCACTTGTGTAACACTAACAAGCACTATAAACGATCAAAGAAAGCCCTACCGATGTACACAATCTCGGTGCAACCCTCACACCAGATTTCACACCCCAATACGACTGATGCTAGTCAGATAGGCGGCGCGATCCTCATTAATAAGTGACACAATCGCCTGCGTTCCTCCCACACCTGTTGATAGTGCGAGGCTTTCATCTGCCGCCCTGGTATTTTGGTCAGTCCAGTGGTGGTCGGATCTTAGTGTGTGTGTGTGTGTGGGGGGGGGGGGGGGGTGAAGGAGCCGTGGAATATTAGGGGTTTGAGCAGGCAGAGAGAATGACCTAGAGACAGGTGCCACCATTCCACAAGCACGCAGTCACAGGATGACTTTTTTTTAAGGAAATTGCAGACTAGTGGAAAAATGTAGAGAGAGAGAGAGAGCGCATCAGATCGACCACCTCTTCCACCCCCTGACCCTTTAAAACAATGATTATAAAAACAATTTTTAAAAACACAATTGAACAGCTGGCCAGTGTACAATATTAGCCGTGTTGTAAAACGTTTGACAAGCGATGCGGAGACACAGTTTTACAACTCTCACACACAGGAGCTCCTGTGCTCTCACACACGGGAGATTCACACCGCTTGATTCACTGAGCTGACTGCTTTTGCCTGTCGCTTTGTTTTGCCCACTAATTACCTGGCCCCCGGGCACCAGTCTGACCCCGTTCTCACCTAGGGCCTATAATCACTCACCTTTCGTCCCAGGGGGTGGGTAATAATGAGGGTGGGGTTGTCAGGGCAGAGTGGGGATGGAGGAGGGAGGGAGTGAGGTCTTGCTAGACTTTGCTTTGCAAATTAATGCGTTTTGCCTGTCTTTATGTAAACGTGTGTGTGTGTGTGTGTATGCTTATGCGTGCTTGTGCGTGTGTTTGCTTGTGTGTGCATTTGTGTGTGTGTCTCTCTCTCTCTCTCTCTCTCTCTCTCTCTCTCTGTCTCTCTCTCTTTCTCTCTCTCTCTTTCTCTCTCTCTGTGTCTCTCTCTCCCTCTCTCTCTCTCTCTCTTTTTCTCTCTCTCTCTCTCTCTCTCTCTCACTTTTAAATCACAAATAATTATGTAAACGAGCGCACACGGACACCAACTATGTTTCTATTCGGCCTCTCTCCTGTTGTTCTTCGCTCTACATATCTCTCAACGTTCGTATCCCCCCTGGTTTTTTCTTCGTCGTTTTCTTCTTCTTCGCCTCTTTCAGTACATTATATACAGGTCTCATTTACATCTCTCTGCTTAGCCTTCTCCAACCCCCCCCCCCCCCCCCCTCCCCTCCCCCTCTCTCGATTTCTCCTTCATTCTGCTTCTCTGTATGTCTCTCTCTCTCTCTCTCTCTCTCTCTCTCTCTCTCTCTCTCTCTCTCTCTCTCTCTCTCTCTCTCTCTCTCCCCCCCCCCCCCCCTGAGGCGGCTTCAGCGCTCGAATTAGATTCCCCCCCTGGAGCCGAGGTTTAGGAGAGCAGCGGTGTGTCTGAATCAGAATCAGAATTTATTGTCATTAAAGCACAGAGCCTATTGACACATACAAGATACATAAGTACAGGAAAAACAGCAATATAACATAACATACATGTGATACAAAACCAAGTGGAACAGGGTGAACAAAGAGGACCTGAAGATGAGCATAAGTTATTGAGGACAGTCGGAAGACGCATTGCATCTGCGTAGTTGAAAACAATCGTACACATATTTTACCAATTGCCTTTGGATGTCGCTGTCAGTAAACAAAGAACTGACTCTTATTTCATCACTGCCAGTGGAAGTATTCGGTAATAACTGTTGTGTGTGTGGACTGATTGATTGATTGATATGTGTGCCACTCGGTGTGAAAACCTGGTGTCAGGGCCTGTCACTACGAGGGAACAGTAAAATGGGTTCGTTCTGCTCTTTCGCACGTACACACACACACACACACCAACAACAACAACAACAACAACAACAACAACAACAACAAATACCACCACCAACAACAACAACAAAACAAAACAACAACAACAACTTGCAAAGAAGGACATACAAAGAGAAACCAAAAACACCAAACCCAACATCCTTGCCTGATTCAATCAAAGCATTCGTCGTTTTACAGTCTATCCTTGGATCAAATGATCAGAAGCTGAACGATTTTCTCCTGGCCTCTGGCGTATACCTCGAAATACGCACGCCAGCTGCAGTAAAACGCATCAGATAAAACTTTTATTTTTACTTTATACTTTGTTGTTTGGCCTATGCTTGCAATTTCGAGTTTCTGTGCGGGCGAAGTCAATTTGTTTGCACTTTTCTTAAAAACATTCACTAGAACAAGTTTTGCTAAGTTAGAGAAATGAGAATTCCCCGTCGGACAACTCACTTTGTTGTCTTGTTTCTTTATAAGAGCACGTCGAAGAAGAGACTAAATCAAATGACTAGATCGTAGTTAGTACTGTTACAAGCCTCCTGCAACTTGCTACTGTATGTGGTCTTTTATTAATCAATGATGATAACCGGCACGGTTGGCTTAGTGGTAAGGCGTCCGCCTCGTGATCGGGAGGTCGTGGGTTCGAACCCCGGCCGGGTCATACCTTAGACTGTCTAGTGTGTGGCGCACGTTATATGTCAAAGCAGCACCGCCCTGATATGGCCCTTCGTGATCGGCTGGGCGTTAAGCAAACAAACAAACAATTAATCAATGATGAGCGTACATTCACAATCCAAGTGAAGGTTTTGTTGTTGTTCAGTGGGGAGAGAACAGAGACTTCGGCGTTGAGGTGTGTAGATTCTGTTTCAAGATACATTTCTTTTTGTGTAATCTCTCAAAGTATCACAGATCTATCCTGGTTTTTGCATTGGATGATAACATCATTTCACCCGAAGACATGTATGCCAAAAACAACAGCCTCGCTGCTTCTTCGGCAGAGCGGATTTTTGTTTGTTGGTTGAATTGATTCCATAACATGACGCCCTTGTCCTTGGGGCCAGCCAAAACTGTCCAGGTCACCTCTCACAAGAGGTATATTGATCCCTTGTCCGTTCATACGAGGAGCCTTGCATTTAAGGAATATCTCTGGGGGGTTTTCATGTGCAACTGCAAGGGTTTCACTGCACTGACTTGAAGAAAACATGCACTTGAAGATAACACAAGAGAGGTTACGGTACGAGAGAAAAGGCGAGATAGAGGTTTGTTGTAGAGAGGGGTAGGGAGCGGGTGGGGCGGGGGTTGGGGGGTGGGTGGAATGGAAAATGGAATGCGAAGGCTAAGGAGAAATTGGGATAGGGTTGCACCTGTTCGTGTCTATATGGTGTAGTTAATAGTCTGCAGTAGCAATGGTTTCTTTGTCTGGGGCCTGGTAACAGTCCGCACGATGCACTGACTGTGTACATTTGTCTATGGCAACAGTAATTGATCGTAATCTGTCGGCTGATGCGTGGGGTGCGCTCGGTACATAGGGAGCCGATGTTGCTGTGCTTTTCTGCTTCTGTGTATGTGTGTGTGTGTGTGTGTGGGGGGGTGAGTGTCTGGGTGGGTGCGTGCGTGTGTGTGTGTGTGTGTGTGTGTGTGTTTTCTCTCGTGCAGGACTTCACTGACACACACATACACATACACACACATACACACACACACACACACACACAAACACACACACACACACACACACACACACACACACGGGCTCTCTAAATAATTCACGCGTTAGCACATACGCTAAGATAACTTCATCTCGACTTTCACAAGTTGCAACAGAAACGTCAAACACTCCAAATGGACCGTTCATGTTCGGAACATATTTCCTGCCATTTACAAAACTAACAATGGGTTTATCTGGTATTCTCTCATTGGCCTTGAACTTATAACCTGCATCCAGTGATGGTGAAGAGGGTGGGATGGGAAAGCATGGATTGTTTCCCCAGGAATAGCATGTTGGAAAGAACTATTAGCATTAGAGATTGCGCTAACAATAGCCGTAATGATAATAGCCTTATCCTGGCGGCAGACTTTTCAAGTGGAATCGGGATGTGTTGTGTAGTAGAGGAAATTCCCCCCGCGGGTTAGGGGAAAGAATTTACCCGATGCTCCCCAGCGACTAACGGATTCTGTTTCTCCTTTTACCCTTGTTAAGTGTTTCTTGTATAGAATATAGTCAATGTTTGTAAAGATTTTAGTCAAGCAGTATGTAAAAAATGTTAAGTCCTTTTTACTGGAAACTTGCATTCGCCCAGTGAGGTAATATATTGTACTACGTTGCAAGCCCCTGGAGCACATTTTTGATTCGTGCTTTTGTGAACAAGAAACAATTGACAAGTGGCTCTTAACCTTTGTGGTTGAAAACGACGTTAAACACCAAATAAAGAAAGAAACAAGTGGCTCTATCCCATCTCCCCCCTTTCCTCGTCGCGATATAACCTTCGTGGTTGAAAACGACGTTAAACACCAAATAAAGAAAGAAAGAAAGAAAGAAAGAAAGATGTCACGGATTGTTGCTATAAACTGTATATATTATATGACCCGGAATGTACGGGTTCTGAGAGGATTTCCCCAAACACAGTCATTTTCAAATTATTTATCTGTAGTTTTGCACGTATAGTGGTACGTCCCTGTCAGGAGAGGATGTCTCCGTATGACGAATAATGACAGCCACGGTGTTATATTTAACAATTAAAAAAAAAACGATCAAAAAGAAGACATCAGAAGTTGGTTTGGGATGTCTGATTCCCCCGGTCTTCTCCATCCCCCAGTGAAAGCCATCGCATACTTGGTGGTGTGCGTGTCAGCGGTCAGTTGGTCAGGGCAAAGGACTGTGGACCTACTCTTCCGTCATGTCACACAGGAGGCTGGCCTTGTTTGTGTGCACTTCGCCCTTTTGGTCTTTCTGTACACACAGTAGTGAGTGCTCCTGGCCACAGTGTATGACGGCATAGTAATGATACTGGTAACTGCCAGTGATATATGTGTAAATATCAGTCATGATATAAGATGTTTGGTGGCTTGTTGACAGACCAGCTTTTTTGTTGGTCCGGGGGTTTCATCTTTATCGACCAAAGCCGAGGTTGATAAAGATGAAAACCGAACTTGAAGGCGATATGCTCGGCCTTGGTCGATAAAGATGAAACAAAAGACGATTTGGTCGCCTCGGATCAACGAAAGGACCAACAAAAAAGCTGATCTGCCTACAAGCCATCAAACATCTTATCCTCTCTCTCTCTCTCTCTCTCTCTCTCTCTCTCTCTCTCTCTCTCTCTCTCTCTCTCTCTCTCTCTCTCTCTCTCAAGAGAAACATCAATGACACACACTCACACACAAATGCATCTCTTTCTCTCTCTCTCTCTCTCTCTCTCTCTCTCTCTCTCTCTCTCTCTCTCTCTCTCTCTCTCTCTCTCTCTCTCTCTCTCTTACTCTTACGCTCTCTCTAATTTGCTTCGTCGATTCAGCTAACATCTTTTCCTTCGATTCTTGGCGTATCTGTGTTTGTTTTGTAATTGCTTGGTTACCACGACATTGACACAGACCATGCCAATTTCGGCAGTGTGCTTGATTAGATTTAGTTGTGTTTCTGCAGCTTCGCGGTTGGATGAAGCGATTAATTGATTGTCTGAGATGCATGATAAGAATTGGCGGCGGTCTGACTCCTTGACAGTATGTTCTCTTGGTCCTGCACGTAACGGGTGGGTGGGGAAGCGGGGGGAGGGTTGAAGGAGTGGGGGGGGGGGGAGGGTTGTGGCGGGGGCAGTTGTTTAGATAACTACGTTTACGTGGAATGCTGTGTGTGTGTGTGTGTGCATGTGTGTGTGTGTGTGTGTGTGAGTGTGCGTGCGTGCGTGCGTGTGTGTGTGACAAGTAAGATGATTGAAGAATTGATCAGACTAAAGCGTGTGTTACTATACTCGCTGCACAGTGAGTTCAGTATGTCTAGATTTCATGGAATTTTGGCGTAACTCATTTTTCAGCAGAAGGCCAAAACTGATTATTTTTACTATGAAATAGTGTTTATATTGTACCTGGTATGGATAGACAGATAAAAGAATGTTAAATCATGTATTAATTGTCCTTCGTATTTTAAAGAATATTTCTCATGGAGAATGATTTACTTAGTCCTAAAGCACAAACACATCAAAATCGCCAAGAATCGAGCTGCACCAAAAATTCCAGGACGACGATTTGTTCAGTCTCTTGTGCAGTAATTCATTGCGAGCACCCTTGACAGCATAATTATGTTTTCTTCCTTCCCTTTCTCATGTCTTTCTTTCTTTTCTTCCTTGCTTCCTTCGTCTTCTAGTAAGGCCAAATAAAAATATATGTTGGTTTAGGGTAACGTCACCAAAAAAAGATAGGGTCGGCTTTTTTTTTATTTTCTTTTTTCTTAAATTTAGTCGATTTTAAAGGAGGCTATACTTCTCTTAGTCTCGGTATGGTTCGCAAAATGTGCCAAAAGTTTTAGTTTTTTTGAGAAATGAAAAAAAGTTTTAGGGTCGGCGGGAAAAAAATAGGGTCGGTCGGGCTACCCTAAACCAACATATATTTTTATTTGGCCTAACTGACTTTCCAAACATTTACAGTTCCAAAAAACGGTCTAACACTGTCGTAAGACAGCCGCCCCTTGCTCTGTGCATTCTTACCTGTGCTCCGTGTGGCTCATCTCCCCCTCCACTTGGGGGGAAAGCAAACGGACACTTGTATCCGCCGTGCTGCTAAAACACAAGATAAACCTCGCAAACACAATATCTCCAGTGATTCGCCATCTCACGGGGGGAGTAAGAGACCTTGGAGTGTGAGCAAAGAGGAAACACTCTTTGGTGTGAGTGTCTGTCCCTCTTTGCCTTTGGAAGAGATGTGCATGTGTCTCTGACTGCAAGTGGGTTGTGTGTTCATATTGGGGTGGGGTGTGTGTGTGTGTGTGTGTGTGTGTGTGTACCCCCCGCGGGTTAGGGAGAAGAATTTACCCGATGCTCCCCAGCATGTCGTAAGAGGCGACTAACGGATTCTGTTTCTCCTTTTACCCTTGTTAAGTGTTTCTTGTATAGAATATGGTCAATGTTTATACAGATTTTAGTCAAGCAGTATGTAAGAAATGTTAAGTCCTTTGTTCTGGAAACTTGCATTCTCCGGCCCAGTAAGGTAATATATTGTACTACGTTGCAAGCCCCTGGAGCAATTTTTTGATTAGTGCTTTTGTGAACAAGAAACAATTGACAAGTGGCTCTATCCCATCTCCCCCCCTTTCCCCGTCGCGATATAACCTTCGTGGTTGAAAACGACCTTAAACACCAAATAAAAAAATAAAAAGAAAAGAAAGTGTGTGTGTGTGTGTGTGTGTGTGTGTGAGTGTGAAAGAGGACATGTTGAAGAAGGCCCGGGGGGTGCAGCGCATACCTTTAAACAATATTATGTGTATGGAGCGGCTGAGTGTGGAGAGAGAGAGAGAGAGAGAGAGAGAGAGAGAGAGAGAGAGAGAGAGAGAGAGAGAGAGAGAATCAGATACTGCGGAGGGTGAGGGTGCGGATGGGGAAGAAAGAGGTAGAGAGAGAGAGACTGAGTGAGAGAGAGGATGACTGTTTCGCCATGGAGTCATTGCAAAGTGTGTTTGCGCGTGTGTATATAACTTTATTCCTGTGTGTGCCGCTGTATCTGCTTATGTTTGCGAGGGAAAAGTAGAAAACTCCCTCTGTACTCCGTTGACTCCTCCATGCAAAGCCGTGTGTTAGATTGGGGAAAATGTGGTGGCCAGAACGCAAGAGTCAGAGGGGGGGGGGGGGGGTGTGTGTGTGTGGTGGGGGGGGGGGGGTGGGGGGGAGGCGGGGTCCGCGTTACCAACCTGATTGACATGTTAGGAGTCGTCAGGGTGCAGTGTGTGTGTGCGTGTGTGTGTGTGTGAGTGTGTATGTGTTTGTGTGCGCGCGCATGTGTGTGTCACTGTGTGTGTCAGTGTGTGTAGAGCGTTTTAGAGAGAGAGAGAGAGGTAATATTTTTGCAAAATCTGTTTGCAAATCGTATGAGTGCCTGTTTGTACGAGTGTAACTGCTCATGTTTGCTAGAAACCAGAAACATCTCTATTCTCTCAAAACCCACACTCCTCGACATACTCAGCAATGCACACAGGAAAGAACAAAATAATTTAATCTGGAAGCCAGAACACAACACTCAGAGGGTTTGGGGAGCAAGAAAATCTCTCTCGACTTTTCCCCACCTGATTGACAGAGCCGTGAGCAGTCATCTAGGTTCAAACAGCAGGGGGGCAGAAGTTAGAGAGAGAGAACGACAGACAGACAGGGGTAAACTGCCTTGCCCCCTTACAAACACCAACACCAACACATCCGCAGTGCTCACAACAGCGCAGACCGCGCTAAGAAGAGAGAGAGAGAGAGGGAGGGGGCGGGGGCGGGGGGGGAGAGAGCGAGAGAGACAGACAGGGTGCACACATACACTCTCCCTCTCTCTCTCTCTCTCTCTCTCTCTCTCTTGCTCTCTCTCTTTACCTTTCAGAAAGATAACGGAAGCTGAGATAACGGAAGCTCGCAGTTCAATATTTTAAAAAACAACTCGTGTAAATTTGGTACGACACAGCAAGCCATGTAGTATTCTCTATGTACGCTATTCTCATTGATTCTTGTGAATTACAGATCACTACAGCCACAAAGGGTCACAAGTTTTTGTCAAAGCAGGCTTTAAAACACCCACACGTGTGTTGTCATGGAGATGGAAATAATCCTGAAAGAGTAAGGGATGAATGTGGCGTTTATGTGCCGGTGGTTATGAAAAGAGTGTGGACCGTTTTTGAGTCACTTGAGAAAAAGTGACTCTATGTAATCGGTCAGTGTTAGTCTGGCCGGCCGGCCGGCCGGCCGGCCGGCCGGCCGGCCGTCCGAAGACACCACCTTAACGTTGGACTTTTCTCGGAAACTATCAAAGCGATCGGGCTCATATTTTGTTTAGTCGTGACCTCCAATGACCTCTACACTTTAACGATGGTTTCGTTGACCTTTGACCTTTTTCAAGGTCACAGGTCAGCGTCAAAGGAAAAATTAGACATGTTATATCTTTGACAAAGTTCATCGGATGTGATTGAAACTTTGTAGGATTATTCTTTACATCAAAGTATTTACATCTGTAGCCTTTTACGAACGTTATCAGAAAAACAAGGGAGATAACTAGCCTTTTCTGTTCGGCAACACACAACTTAACGTTGGGCTTTTCTCGGAAACTATAAAAGTGACCGGCCTCAAATTTTATGTGAACGTGACTCATTGTGTTGTGAATAGCAATTTCTTCCTGTCCATCTGATGCCTCATATAATATTCAGAACTGCGAAAGTGACTCGATCGAGCGTTTGCTCTTCTTGTTGTTTTAAAAGACAGTACAGCAGTAAAATTAGATTGAATAAATATATACTAGATTGAATACCCGCTTCGCCGGGTACCCGGCTTCGCCGGGAAGAAGTAGAGCGGAATACCCGGCTTCGCCGGGAAGAAGTAGAGGAATACCCGGCTTCGCCGGGATGAAAGCGTTGTGGACAGTGTCCTTCTAAAAATAGTAACGGGAATATCCGGCTTCGCCGGGATAAAAGCGTTGTGGACAGTGACCTTCTAAAAATAGTAACGGGAATATGGATTGACGCCACATGAAGGAAGGGAGATAAACGCAAAACACTGGAGAAGATAAGGAAGAGTTACTGGGAATGGATCTGGGAAGATGAACAGAAAAACCAAAATCGGTTCAGCGCTGCGCGCTGAGAGCACGTGTTGAAAATTCTCATCGACCAGGTTGTGTCCGGGGTCTACCTGAATATGCCCACCAAATTTGAAGGAGATCCATCGAGAACTTTGGCCGTGCATCGCGAACACACACACACACACACACACACACACACACACACACACACACACACACACACAGAGACACAAGTCGTATCTA
The DNA here is from genome assembly GCF_037325665.1 of Littorina saxatilis. Taxonomy (NCBI): domain Eukaryota; kingdom Metazoa; phylum Mollusca; class Gastropoda; order Littorinimorpha; family Littorinidae; genus Littorina; species Littorina saxatilis. Next base: position 35,156,159 of record NC_090254.1, read on the forward strand.
TATATAGATAGACTAGATGATTACTCGCTTCGCCGGGTACCGGCTTCGCCGGGAAGAAGTAGAGCCGAATACCAGGCTTCGCCGGCGCACGAAGGAAAGGAGATAAACGCGCAAAACACTGGAGACCTTCTAAAAATAGTAACGTGCAGTGACCTTCTAAAAATAGTAACGGAATGGGAATATCCGCGCGCCATACGAAGGAAGGGAGGTAAACGCTGAAAACACTGGAGAAGATAAGGAAGAGTTACTGGTAGTGGATCCAGACTAAAAAACCAAAATCGGTTCAGCGCTGCGCGCTGAGAGCACGTGTTGAAATATCTCATCGACCAGGTTGTGTCCCGGGTGTACATGAATATGGCCACCAAATTTGAAACAGATCCATCGAGAACCTTGGCCGCGCATGGCGAACAGACACACACACAGACACAAGTCGTATATATATATATATAGAAGACTAGAATGAATACCCGCTTCGCCGGGTAGCCGGCTTCGCCGGGAAGAAGTATTTAGAGCCGTACGCCGGCTTTGCCGGGTCCGAACAATGGACCCGCCAAGCTTAGGTCCCTCCCAGATTCGTGGAATGGGAACAGCACGAAAATGATTCAGTGGCCATAATGGGCCATTCCTGACCATATCGAGTCCCATCCTTGTCGACGAATGTAACTGTGTTAATCACCTTTGGAGGCGAACTCCACTCAAACAGGACTGAGCAAGTTATGGCTTCTCAAAGGAAGGCCAGTACATAAAATTACACAAAAGCCGCCAGACCACATCACAAACAGAACTGAACAATGCACAGGTGTTGCTCACATAGAGACACACACACACACACACACACACATAAAAAAACACACAGAGAAGCCGTATCTATAGAGAGATAGATGACAGTGTATTTTTCGCGTGGCTATAAATTGATTCGACCTTTGCACTTTTACAGTGAGGATAATTTACGGGTCCAATTTACGTTCTGGACACTGCGTTGACCTTCTAAAAATAGTAACAGTAACAGAACGCCGGGAATATCCGAAGACGCTCCACTCACACAAAAGTGCACCATACGAAGGAAGGGAGGTAAACGCTGAAAACCTGGAGAATATGAGAAGATAAGGAAGAGTTACTTATAATGGTGAAATGAACACCACAAGCAAAATCGATTCAGCGCTGCGCGCTGAGAGCACGTGTTGAAATATCTCATCGATGATATTGTGTCCGGGGTGTAGCTGAATACGGTGTCCAAATTTGAAAAAGATCCACCGAGAACTTTGGCTTTGGTGTGTCGGTATGGGGGCCCGGGTAGCTGAGGTGGAACCAAAATAGCTGAGGTGGAACCAAAATCGGTTCCGCGCTGCGCGCTGAAAGCACGTGTTGAAATATCGACCAGGTTGTGTCGTGTCCCGGGTCTACCTGAATATGCCCACCAAATTTGAAGCAGATCCATCGAGAACTTTGGCCGTGCATGGCGAATACACAAATACACAAACACACAAATACACAGATACACAAACACACAGACACACACACAGACACAAGTCGTATATATATATATATAGATAGATAGATAAAGTTACTGCAGCCTTCCTGAGGTATTTTGTTGATCAATGAGGAGCGATTTGTGGGTGACTCCTCTCAGTTCAAAGCAAATGCCCTAGTTCTCTTTGTATGCGCGTGTGCTGGAACTGGGTCCTATTTTGTTTCTATTGATTGGACCTGAAAAGCTTGGACAATGTTCAAAGGCGAAAATAGGCCAGACAGTATTGGCCATTACTGAGCTGACCTATATAAGGCGAATGGTGTGACTGTGTGTGTGTGTGTGTGTGTGCGGTTAGAATCTGAGTCACGTTGATAATGTTTCCAATAGGGTTGCTTTGATGGTTTAATTGCAAAACTCTGGGTAAACTTAAAGTTTAACTTGTCTTTTTAAAGTACGGGATCTTATGTGCTTGTAATTGCAGACTGAAGCATGACATTTGGAGATAAAAGAGTAGAATTTAGAAGACTTAGTCAGGGATCGCGTTTACGCACGATTTTTGCGTATTTGACGCATTTTAAAAGTCGCTGACGCGGTTTTTTTGCCGCGCCGCGTAAGCCATACGCAAAAATATTGTAACTTTTTCTTGTCTTCACGCAGCGCTTTTGCTCTGACTTAATAATCACCCGATCCTGAAACTGACTATAGGGCTCGAGAAGTGACGACACACATGAAATCTGCGCGTCAAAACTAAAGTCCGTTTCTTTTTGCATCGAAGTATAGCAAACGAACGTAACGAGGGTATTACCACACACACACACACACACACAGACACAAGTCGTATATAATATATCTATACTAGATGATTACCCAATTCGCCGGGAAGAAGTAGAGCCGAATACCCGGGTGCGCTTACACTCTACCTTGTGTCTTACGACTTGTGTCTGTGTATCTGTGTGTCTGTGTGTGTAGACCCCGGACACAACCTGGTCGATGAGAATTTTCAACACGTGCTCTCAGCGCGCAGCGCTGAACCGATTTTGGTTTTTCTGTTCATCTTCCCAGATCCATTCCCAGTAACTCTTCCTTATCTTCTCTAGTGTTTTGCGTTTATCTCCCTTCCTTCGTGTGGCGTCAATCCATATTCCCGTTACTATTTTTAGAAGGCCACTGTCCACAACGCTCAATCCATATTCCCGTTACTATTTTTAGAATGTCACTGTCCACAACGCTTTCATCCCGGCGAAGCCGGGTATTACTCTTCCTTATCTTCTCCAGTGTTTTGCGCGTTTATCTCCCTTCCTTCGTGCGCCGGCGAAGCCGGCGTACACCCGGCTCTACTTCTTCCCGGCGAAGCCAGTTATCCGGAGAAGCGGATATTCATCTAGTACATCTATATCTATATACGGCTTGTGTGTGTCTGTGTGTTCGCGATGTTCGGCTATTTTGTTTGTTTGTTTGTTTGCTTAACGCCCAGCCGACCACGAAGGGCCATATCAGGGCGGTGCTGCTTTGACATTTAACGTGCGCCACACACAAGACAGAAGTCGCAGCACAGGCTTCATGTCTCACCCAGTCACATTATTCTGACACCGGACCAACCAGTCCTAGCACTAACCCCATAATGCCAGACGCCAGGCGGAGCAGCCACTAGATTGCCAATTTTAAAGTCTGAGGTATGACCCGGCCGGGGTTCGAACCCACGACCTCCCGATCACGGGGCGGACGCCTTACTACTAGGCCAACCGTGCCGTTGTGTTCGGCTATTACTCTTCCTTATATTCTCCAGTGTTTTGCGCGTTTATCTCCCTTCCTTCGTGCGTACGCCGGCGAAGCCGGGTATTCGGCTCTACTTCTTCCCGGCGAAGCCGGTTACCCGGCGAAGCGGGTATTCATCTAGTATATAGATATATAATCACATAATCTCATATAATTGTTTAATTTGCCGTTCTTTATTGCTTGTTCAGGCCGTATGTTTGGTACAGAATTCCTTGAATAATTCGATGAGCTACTCTCCAGTGGATGAGTCAAGGTTAGATTGCTCCAGTGATAGGATGTGTCGGGCACCCACATGTTTGTACACATGTTCAAAACTGTCTTCCTAAGTTAACGAGGCAAGACTTCTGTCAGGCACGCTCAAACATTCACTTGCATAATTAAAAGTTTCAGTGACCCCAAAGTTGCAGTTCAAATCAATTCTCATGTAACACCATGCATCAAAAACCGGGCCTTATAATTATAAGTCAGTGATGTGACCCTATACCGCGAAGCATGTTGTTGAGAAGCTTTGATTGAACGACTTTCATTTGAAGCAAACCACTTGTCGTGGTAAAAAAACCTTTAAAAAAAAACTGTTCACTCCTCAGACCTTGAAATTTCCTTCTACCAACTGGAACAAGCTCAGTTTCAGGAAAAGCAAGGATCATTACCAAAGAAAACCGTAGGCCGTTTTTAAAACATGCCATACACATCTTGACCATCGATTTTCTTTCTCCTTTTTGCGCTTTAAATTGTCTCAAACGCTTCTCCAACAGCGGTATGGATTTCTGTCATTCGATGTTTGAGCAAAACTCTTCCAGCGACAGTCAGATCGATCCAGACGATCTAAAACTGTGGCACTGAGTCAGCAAGAAAAAGAATGCCTCCATTACATTAGTGTTTCGGGTAAACAGATAAACTGCCAGGGGCACACAACTGGAGCCGAGCTGGATTACTCTCCTTTCGTTGACACAAGGGGTCGCTCTGATTGATTGATTTTGATTGGTTTGTGTCCCCTTGCTGCTATCGTCTGCTCGCTCCTTTGCGTTTTATTGTTTCGTGTATGAGCTTTTGGATTGGGCGATTTGCATTGGATTGGGTGATCATTTCAGGCGGAGGTAGAGTGTAAGTGGTACATGTATGTGTCATCTACTTATTCTCTCGGGACTGTAACTTGTGTGGTCCCGCTGTCTCTCCCTATAAGTTATAGTACAACAGTATAAGGTCTACATGGAGGTGTAGGTGAAGGCAGAAAGTTCAGTGAGTAGTTCACGTCTGGTTGTGTGTATATATATATACTAGATGATTACCCGCTTCGCCGGGTACCGGCTTCGCCGGGAAGAAGTAGAGCCGAATACCAGGCTGCGCCGGGGACGAAGGAAAGGAGATAAACGCGCAAAACACTGGAGACCTTCTAAAAATAGTAACGTGCAGTGACCTTCTAAAAATAGTAACGTAGTAACGGGAATATCGATTGACGCCACACGGAGGAAGGGAGATAATTGCGGCTGAAAACACTGGAGAAGATAAGGAAGAGTTACTGGTAGTGGATCCCGACAACAACAACAACAAAAACAAAACAAAATCGGTTCAGCGCGCACAGCGCTGCGCGCTGAGAGCACGTGCTGAAATACCTCATCGATGAGGTTGTGTCCGGGGTGTAGCTGAATACGGTGTCCAAATTTGAAAAAGATCCACCGAGAACTTTGGCCGTGCATCGCGAACAGACAGACAGACAGACAGACAGACAGACACTAGTGTATATATATATATATATAGATATAGATGTGTGTGTGTGTGTGTGTGTGTGTGTGTGTGTGTGTGTGTGTGTACGTACGCAGTGTTTTCCCCCGGAAAGAATGGTTGAGTTGTGTAATACCTAACTCGGCTGCTCATCAAGGCCTGCGGGTGGGGGGGGGGGGGGGGGGGGGAATCTTGGGGCCCAAACGATACGCTTACAGTTACATTGAGATAATGAATTCCATCGATAGTTAAAAAGTGCCTCAACCCGCCCCTTCCCCTTTTTTGTCCCCTTTTCCGGCCATACGAATAGATATATATACCTTTTTCTGTTAATCAATACTTGTTTTATTGGCAGTTAGTTGCCTCGAGTATTCTATTTTTGTTCTTGTTCGTTCATGACGAGAAGTCTGTAGTCGACGCGTTTGCATGTTGAACACTATATATATGAAAACTTCACATTTTGCTTTTCCTTTGTACTCGGTTCATTTTTTAAAGCCCTGCTATAACGGTTCCCCAGATCTGTATAAAATGTTGGCACTACATCCATTTCGTGAATAGGAGAGCCATTTTGCTATCATCGAACCAGTTAACTTGTCTGATACCAGCCAGGGGTGAAAAACGTGAGACTGATTTTATGTACTCTGGATTACTGATACATTTCCCTCCTCAGCATGTCTGCAGCTCCGTTTCGTTGAGCGCTATCTACAGTAAGTTTTCAGGCTGAATGGAGCTATGGTGTACATTTATCGGGGGCTAGTTTACTCCAAGTGCTATACTGTCTCCTGTGTGACTCATGTGTGTGAGTTTTGAGAGCTGGGTGCAGTCTTGCGAACATTCTTTGTTGGTCACTGACTGGGAGAGAGCGTGAGGGGTGGTGGGGGGGGGGGGGGGGGGTAGAGAGAGAGAGACGCAAGACGCAAGTTTATTTCCCCTAATTAAGAGAGATTGAGACAGAGAGATTGAGACAGAGAGATATACAGTGCTCGTGTGTGTGTGTGTGTGTGTGTGTGTGTTGTGGCAGAAAGAGAATAAGTGGGGAGAGGTGAAAGGAGCCTCTGATGGAGCAAAAAATACAAAAAGCAAGTAGCAATGAGAAATAGGAATGGGCAGGCTATCTAGCTCAGAATCTCCTTCAGGTCAGTCGAACGTAGGGCTTCTACAACAAAGAATGTCTACAAGGCTTGCAGTTACTAGGGTGGAAGGGGGAAAAGTCAGAAACGGAAGGAAGAAGCATCAAGAGAGACAATTTTCTCCAAATATTTCTTTTATGGAGGTCTCCCTTTTGCGTACTTCTGAGCGGTGTCACGTGATACGCAGAAATGGGTTGGAGGGCAAGAAGCGGAACGGCTAGTAGCGTCAGTGCGCCGCTCGATGATTCGGGAGTGTTTTAATTGAATAATGTCAAAATCAGGAACAAAAACGGTCGACCAGCCAGAAGAGAAGTACATTACATCATTGAGTGACGTTGCTAAAGTGCGATACTTGGAGAAATTGACCGAAGCTCTTTAGTTTCAGACTACATATAATTTCTGCTTCAGTGTGTGTGCATGAGTTTTCATTTTGTTATTATTCAAGAACTTGTAGTTCTATTTCTAACTTTGTATGTTTATGTGTGAAGCTCTTTAGTTTTAGATTACCTATTATTTCTGCTTCAGTGTGTGTGAGTTTTCATTTCATTGTTATTCGAGAAATGGTATTTCTAACTTTGTATGTTTATGTTTGGAGAAGCGATTCTTTTTTCCTTTTTGGGATCAAGTCTGGTGTCTGCTTTAGTGCTTACTTTGATATTACCTTAGAACATTTATTGTGAACCTGTAAATGTGTAATGTGTGTGTGTGTTTTTTGTTCTTCTTTTTTATTTTTTCTATTTCTTTTTACTTTAGTGCTGCTGAAGACAGTAACTAAAAATTTCCCTGAATTCAGTGTTACGTGTTTTTTGTTTTTAATTTTTATATATATGTTGACAATGACAGTTCAGTTAAATAAAGCGTTGAACACATTATATGTATTTTAATTTTTATCAATCTGTCACTCTGTGAATGTGAAGCTGGTGTGAGTGTGATATTTAACACATTACTTTTGATTTGTACCTAATCTCTGCCTTTGTTAGCTCCAGTAGGTGTGTTTTCAACAGTTTTGTTCAATTTTGTGAAACGTTACTGTTTTGAGACAAACCAGACACATATTTTTCCGTTTAGGACAGCTGGGCTCAACATATTAACTTTGTTGACTAAACAAAGGAGCCATTACACAGATACACACTCATTCTGACAATCACTCACCAGATTCTTCACAATTAAGAAATGTCTCAGATAAGACACACGCAAGCTTAAAAAAAAAGTCTTAAGAACAAAAACGTTACTGCAACAACAATGTATTTATTAGTTCTTACTAAAATCACATGCTTCAATAAAAAAAAGCATAAACTGTACAGACATGCTAACCAGCACTGATTAAGGCACACACTTGGAGTCAAAAAGCTATGGCATCAACATAAGCAGTGTTGAATCTGTTTCAAATTGCACACTTCAGTCAAAAAGCTATGGCATCAACATATGCAGTGTTGAATCTGTTTCAAATTGCACACCAGTCAAAAATCACATGTCTGACAATGAGTGAATTAGTGTTTCCAATCAATGAACGGTAACTGTTTACATTAAAAACTGACAAAAAAGTGAAAAAAAGAAAAGAACTGTACACACACACACTTGGCATCAGATCTCAAAATCAAATAAGAATAGTGTTGAGTCTTGAAAATGCTTTGAATTATACACACTTGAGCCAGGAAGCAAAAAAAGGAACTACACTCATGCCAGCCAGCACAAGTCATACAGATACCTGTACACAAGTCAAATCAATACTGTGTTTCAGGTTTGGCATCCACATAAACAGTTTTGTTTCTGTTTTAAATCACACACTTGTCAATAAACTATACAGACATGCTAACCAGCATTGATTAAGGCACACACTTGAGTCAAAAAGCTATGGCATTAACATAAGCAGTGTTGAATCTTGTTTCAAACTGCACATTTCAGTCAAAAAGCGAGTGAATCGGTGTTTCAATCATTAGCAAAATTAATACTGCTGTTGAGTAAATCTCGGTGTCTTCCTCCAGCGTCGACTTTCGGAATTCTGAAAAATGCAAGAGCATTTTCCTTGTTGCTTCGGCTTGTGCAACCGATTATGCAACAAGTATTCACCATCTTGAATGAAATTTAGCCAAATCGTCGACGCAAATACGGAATCGCCGCAGCGAAACTACGCGATCGGCACCACGCTTCCATGTTTTCGCTAAGCGGCGCGGTGGCTTCTTGCCCTCCAAGCCCCGGTGCGCACGAAGTGATGACGTCAATAGGGAGACCTCCATATCTGTGTCTGCGTGGCCTCATTTCTGCCCCCCCCCCCCCCCCCCCACCTCTTCTCTCTCTCTCTCGATTCCAGAACGCCCTCCCTCTCCTCCTCCCCCGATCGGTTCCAGACGCTTTTTAGTTGAGCACCTGTGCCGTGGTCTGTTAGTATTTCCGTCAGGAGCGATCTCTGTATGTAGCTGCTGAGTCCGCTTAGTTGACCTTTCAGTGGACGAAAGGCTGCCTGTGCAAGTACAGGTAGAATGGTTGTAATGAGCGAGACTAAACAGTGCACGGTTCTCACGTGCCAAGACGCTGACTGTGTCTGTTGTGTGTGTGTGTGCACATGTGGTACTGTTATTGTTTTTGGAAAGATGAGAGGACTGTTAGTTTGTTTGAGAATGTTTGTTGTTGTTGATCTTTATTGTTTTTGTTGTGATTGTTTGTGGATTCTATTTAATTTTGTTTTGTTTTGTAAATGTTTTGGTGGATGGTTCAAGACACCTTGTATTTGGCTGATGTTTTTATCTTGTGAAGGACTTATGTGTTTTACGTCAATGACAATGTCCTCACTAGAAAATCGGATGTCGTCCCTTGTTATCACTCTGTGTCGCTGTTTTTCTGTCGGGGTCGTGGAGGCAAGGCAAGGCAAGGCAAATTTTATTCAAGAAACCCCATGGGGGCACATGTAAAAAACACATATAAACTCATTCCGTTACAATTTTTTTTTTTTATAAATATGGATTTCATGTCTCAAAAATAAAAATTCACGGATGGCCCGGGTGGGGTGGAGGGTATCATTTCCACTGAAAACCGGACGACGGTGGTTAGCTGGCTTTGCGTGCGTTTGCTCTCTTTGAAAACAAGGTATAGATGATTCTAAGCGGTCGTCTGACTTTGGACCGAAATCCAAAGATAGAGGGCTGCTAACGTTCCATAATTGAGAATCAAAAGCAAGAATGACTTCTTACTGTCTTTCTGTGTGGTTGTTTGTGCGTTGGTATGTTTCGAGTTTTTACAATAGTTTGGCTCTCAGAATTCTATTTTCTTTACATGTAGTTTTGTGTGTTACGTGCACAGTGCACGTCAAAATGGTGTGACCTGGTTTTATTTGACACAGACAAACCGTCCGCAAAATCGTACACCACTGACTCGCGATCAAAACAGCAAATTAGAGAGAAGGCACACATGTTCACAGTTTGAATGCTTACTTAGAAGTAAGAAAAGCAAGTAAATTGATAGTCGTGGAAGTAAGGTGTTTTGAGAGAACTCAGCTGTTGTTACGTACTGTGCTGTGACTTAGAGCCGTTCATCTTCTGTGCCGGGAAGTGGGTCACCTCCGATGAGAATCTACCTGCATGAAAGGATGATTGTTTTTGGTGGCCAGAAAACAGACATTATTAGGCTACACTTTGTGATGTTCCATTGCTTGTAGAGAAAGTAGAACGAGGCCCATTCTTCGTACCTATTATTTCTGCCAAAAAGGTGTAACTAGTATTAAAGTGGACTAAGGTGATGCAGCTTTTTGACTGGCGTCATTTTGTCTGGAGAGAGAGAGAGAGAGTCTGGAGTCTGGAGTCTGGATGGTTTATTGATTAGGCCTTGGGCCCATTTCAATTCGGGGTGTACAAAGTTTCAACATTCATGCTTCATGAAAAATAATCATAGTAATATTAATCATAATAAAAATCATCATCATCGTAATGACAGTCGACATGGCGACAGTGGAAACAGGCATTTACAACAGCAAAACGTTTGAAAAAGGACAGTAATGCATCAGCACAAATTCCAGTCTCTGTCGCACTTCACTCATGTCTCTCTGTCATCCTTCCGTCCATCCATCCATCCATCCAGCCAACCATCCATCCATCCTTCCATCCTTCTATCCATCTCATGTCCCTCTGTCCTCCATCCATCTAATCATCCGTCTGTCTGTCCAACCATTCATCCGTCATCCATCTATTCATCCCTCCATCTATCCCTTCACATGCCCTTTCACACGCAAATCTGCAAGCAGTTATATGCATAATCGTTGCATCCCTGATACATAGCATCACATTAACGTTTTCAAAAAACAAAACATTATTACTATTTTTTTTAAGCAATCGACAAAAACAACAAAAATAGCATACACATAAAACAAGATCGTGCAATATCTCATATTCACTGTACCCACTCACTGCGTATTTTAAACGCGTTCATGGTGAAGGTTGCAAGTCTAAGTAATATTGATCTGTTTGGTGTCGCTAGAAGTAGCGCCAGTTTAAAGCTTGATGGACGGTTGTAATATTTTGCAGGTATGTAGTACTCACGAATACCAGCATATTTTGGACATTTCAAAACAAAATGAATTTGTCGAAACAAAGAAAAAAATGTTAACAGCAAAAGGATCCTGGAGAGAGAGAGAGAGAGAGAGAGAGGGGGGGGGGAGCTGTTGGAAGAGGGGGGAAGCGGGTAAGGGTGCTTTGAAGGTTTAGAGGTCAGGTTGTCTTCTAAATTGAGGAGGGGTTGGGGGGATGGGGTAGAGAGGTTGACGGGTTGTCTTTGAGTTATTGATAGTTTGTTTTCTTAGCAGCAGAGAGAAAATGAAGAGAAATACTGAGTACTGAGTAGAACATAAGACACGAGAAGTGCAATTGGCGAGGCAGATGGATTGCTTGTGAAAGAAGTCTCTCTCTCTCTCTCTCTCTCTCTCTCTCTCTCTCTCTCTCTCTCTCTCTCTCTCTCTCTCTCTCTCTCTCTCTTTTGTAAATACGGACAAAAAAGAACAAATAATCAGGCAGAAAAAGGGTAAGAAGACGACAGAAGGCAGTGACATCAGCTCGGTAAAAGTGCAGGTTTGTTTTAGGGAGTACGAAAAAACAAACTGGTGTACAACATTCGGGTCCCCCGGCCGCGGGTTAGGGGGAAGAATTTACCCGATGCTCCCCAGCATGTCGTAAGAGGCGACTAACGGATTCTGTTTCTCCTTTTACCCTTGTTAAGTGTTTCTTGTATAGAATATAGTCAATGTTTGTAAAGATTTTAGTCAAGCAGTATGTAAGAAATGTTAAATCCTTTGTACTGGAAACTTGCATTCTCCCAGTGAGGTCATATTTTGTACTACGTTGCAAGCCCCTGGAGCAATTTTTTTATGAGTGCTTTTGTGAACAAGAAACAATTAACAAGTGGCTCTATCCCATCTCCCCCCCCTTTCCCCGTCGCGATATAACCTTCGTGGTTGAAAACGACGTTAAACACCAAATAAAGAAAGAAAGAACAACATTCGGGGGGTTGGGGGTGGCGAATTAAAAGTGGAGAGGGTTTCGAAAATGGATCAACGTATGAGTGAAAGCGGCAAGCAATCTTTCTTTTTTTTATATGCACATCAAACAACATGACACAAACTCACTTTTCCTTCTCGTTCAGGTATCCTGGCCTGCCGACTGTGATATGTATAGGGTCTGGTTCGCATCAGCACAGACACACGGACACAGACAGAAACACACACAGGCACACACATAAGGACACACACACAGGCACACACATAAGGACACACACACACACACACAAACACTCAAACACACACACTGACGCACACACACACACACTTACACACCCACACAAACACACACTGACACACACACACACACACTGACACACACACACACACACACTGACACACACACACACACACTGACACACACACACACGCACACACACGGACACATACACACACTGACATACACACACTAACACACACACACTAACACACACACTGACACACACACACACACACACTGACACACACACACACACACACACACACACACACACAAAGGCGGGGGGTGAGAGTCAAGTGTACCGAGCTGTTGGGGACAGTGGTGACGAGCTGTGAAACAGACGATGCACTGGTCCCCTCTCACGATCCGCGTGTTTGCTGGAGTGATCTTCTGCTGTCGTGTTTGTGTGTGTGTGTGTGTGTCTTTGTGTGGTTGTATGTAAGAGAGAGAGAGAGAGAGAGAGAGAGAGAGAGAGCCCCCCGCGGGTTAGGGGGAAGAATTTACCCGATGCTCCCCAGCATGTCGTAAGAGGCGACTAACGGATTCTGTTTCTCCTTTTACCCTTGTTAAGTGTTTCTTGTATAGAATATAGTCAATTTTTGTAAAGATTTTAGTCAAGCAGTATGTAAGAAATGTTAAGTCCTTTGTACTGGAAACTTGCATTCTCCCAGTAAGGTCATATATTGTACTACGTTGCAAGCCCCTGGAGCAAGTGGCTCTATCCCATCTCCCCCCTTTCCCCGTCGCGATATAACCTTGAATGGTTGAAAACGACGTTAAACACCAAATAAAGAAAGAAGAGAGAGCGAGCGAGAGAGCGAGAGAGCGAGAGAGAGAGAGAGAGAGAGAGAGAGAGAGAGAGAGAGAGAGAGAGAGAGAGAGAGAGAGAGAGAGAGAATCATACTTCATTCGAATACATGTGTTCTGCGCGAACTTAGAATCCGGTTTCATTCTAGAATGGACCGGGTCCAGGTTGGAATTCTAACCCTGCGCAAGTACAGGGGTGCCATTCTAGAATGAAACCCTTGTTGCTGGTCCATTCTAGAATCGGCCGTGCGCAAGGTTGGAATTTGGGTCCAAGTTGGAATAGTCATTTCAGTTAGACTATCACACAGCCAAAGCCACAAATGTGGATTTTCTGTTTGTTTTTGTTTTTTTGTGTGTTTGGTTGGTGGTTTTTTTTCGGGTTTTTTACACTTTACTCAAAGACATCGTGAATTGGGATTGTGATGTTCTGAAAGTGATTACGATTTTGAGAGACACTCAGCACTGATCGCTACGAACGGAAATTTCCGGACTGACAGTGTTTTGCCATCTCGCTTGTAACTTTTAATCTTATTCATATACATGAAGTTGGTCTTCTGAATTGTGAAGATATAATGTCAACTTTTTTTTTTAAACCTGTGACAACAGCTCTATAACTCACTCTGTCCTTCTGTTGGTCTGTCTGTCGGTTAGTCGGTCTGACCGTCTGTCTGTCTGTCTGTCAAAAAAATTGTCAAAAAACCGGACATTTCCGAGAGGGAGACAGCGCTGACATTGCAAGCGGCCGCAACCGGCTCTCATCACAAAAACAACTGCCCTGCAAACAATACCGCCCTGGTAGTCCCCCTTGCTATGGTCTGCCTTTGTTTATTGCGTACTCAGGAGTGTCAACTTTCTTGACATGACATGACATCGCAAGATCGCCAAAGGATTTTTTTCAGGGGTAGACAAATCAGCCCCATTTTATCAAAGGGAAGGTGCAGGTGGAGATAATTCAAGGGAAGACAACTCTGTCTTACCTACAAACATTACGGCCCCCTTTATTCAAGGGTTTCATTCTAGAATGGCACCCCTGTACTTGCGCAGGGTTAGAATTCCAACCTGGACCCGGTCCATTCTAGAATGAAACCGGATTCTAAGTTCGCGCAGAACACATGTATACCAAATAGTTGTTTCTTAAACTTAGGGATTTTATTTTTTTCTTGCTAGCTTGCTTGCTTGCTTAAGTGTTTGATTGTTTGTTTGGTTGGTTTGTTAGCCGGGAAACATTAGGAATCAAAACGTAGTTCTGGGCGGGGATGTAGCTCAGTCGGTAGCGCGCTGGATTTGTATCCAGTTGGCCGCTGTCAGCGTGAGTTCGTCCCCACGTTCGGCGAGAGATTTATTTCTCAGAGTCAACTTTGTGTGCAGACTCTCCTCGATGTCCGAACACCCCCGTGTGTACACGCAAGCACAAGACCAAGTGCGCACGAAAAAGATCCTGTAATCCATGTCAGAGTTCGGTGGGTTATAGAAACACGAAAATACCCAGCATGCTTCCTCCGAAAACGGCGTATGGCTGCCTAATTGGCGGGGTAAAAAACGGTCATACACGTAAAATTCCACTCGTGCAAAAAAACCACGAGTGTACGTGGGAGTTTCAGCTCACAAACGCAGAAGAAGAAGAAAACGTAGTTCCAAAATACCAAAGAGCCGTTATTGAACGAAAACTCGAGTCACCGAACAAGCTTAATCACACATTAGTTTCTGCATGCTCAGCTTTTCCCCAATGTCCGCATAAACCTCCTCATCATACTCCTTCCGACACCATGCCCACACCTATAAAGTGAAAGAATTTCAATCAAAAACAAAAAACCCACGACATTCCACTGCATGGAAACTGGAATGTTATAGGTAAAAATATGTAAATCAGACACCAGAAATTGAACAACAAAGGTTGCATCTCTCTCTGTGGGGGGGTGGGGGGGGGGGGTGGGTGTGTGTGTGTGTGTGTGTGTGTGTCTGTATTTTGGTGCGTGCGTGTGAGTGTGTGTGCGCGCGCGATAGTGTGTGTGTGTTGGTGTGTGTGTGTGTGTGTGCGTGCGTGTGTGCGTGTGCGTGTGTGTCTGTATTTTGGTGCGTGCGTGTGAGTGTGTGTGCGCGCGCGATAGTGTGTGTGTGTTGGTGTGTGTGTGTGTGTGTGCGTGCGTGTGTGCGTGTGCGCGCGCGATAGTGTGTGCAGTGTGCGTGCGTGCGTGTGTGTGTGTGTTGATACGAACCGGACCCCTATACATGTCACAGCAGGTCAGGGCACCTGAAAGGGAAAGGAGAGGATCACGGCCTGAACAAAGAGGGGACAGACAGAAATCCTCCCTGCGTTTTTAGAGGTACATAGTTACTCCCTCTTGAAAAAAGTTGACTTGGCTAACTCGATGGACTCAATACAATACAATACAATACAATAACTTTATTAATCTCTAAAAGAGAAATTGCATTGCTGAGCTTCAGTTGATTTTGCAGGACCGGTGTGTCTGTCTGTCTGTCTCTGCACGCACGCGTGTGTGCGTTTGTGCGTGCGCTTGTACGTTCGTGCGAGAGTTCCCCCGTTCGTGCGTGCGTGCGTGCGTGCATGAGTCTGTTTAACGGACACTTGAAGAACGGGTCTTGTTGCTTTACACTAAAAGAAAAGAAGGGAGAGATGCACCTTTTGAGGAAAAAAGATCAGCTTTATTCTTAAACTGTTTGTTTCGCACCTTCACTAGGGCGGGCCAAAACCTTCTGGACACTGCTCTCTTCAGCTTTCAACCTTTACGTCAGACTGGAGTATTCTTGCGCTTTTCTTGCTCGATTTGTTAGGTAAGATTAATGTGGAGAAGGATTGGAGAACAAGAGCGCGTTTGATGGAAGGATGGTCAGTGTGTTTGTTCATGGTTATTATATTGTGTAGTCGTGTTTGGCGTATTAGGGTGCAGGTTTTGTAAAGCGCTTTTGAACTCCTTCATCCGTGTGTGTGTCTGTGTCCGTGTCTGTGTGTGCGCGCGATTGCGTGTATTCTTCCCCTTCACCCCCTTCTCTCACTGTCTAAAAGATGTGTCTGTGTGTGTGTGTCTGTGTGTGTGTCTGTGTCTGTGTCTGTGTGTGTCTTTGTTGTGTGTCTGTGCGCGCGATTGCGTGTATTCTCCCCCTTCACCCCTTGTCTCACCGTCTAGAAAAGCTCAGCTTGTGTGCAAGCGATTTGTGACACCCAGATTGGCTGAAATGAAAAGTAAGGGAGAAAAAAATAAGAGCAAGGTAAAGCGAAGAAGGAAAGGGGGAGGGGGCAGACTGAAAAAGAAGAAGTAGAGAAGGAAAACATTGACGCGACTTGCAAGGTGTGAGGCCTAGTTTCCTCCACTCAGTCTATAGGAAGGAAATTGGGAGGGGTGTACATTATTTTGTTGTGTGTGTTTCAGTCTGAGCGGCTGCTGAAAGCTGTTTTGAGCGGATTCAGATTTGGTGTGTGTGTCTGGACAGGTTAGACGAATTATGTGTTGACCACTGTGTTATGTTTTGACCTTAGTTGTATACCACTGGACTTCTTGATAGAGCTTTGTGAATGACAGCACTTTTTTTTGTGTAGAGGATTGTGAGTGCTTCAGTCTGGGCGGCTGCTGAAAGCTGTTTTGAGCGGATTCAGATTTGGTGTGTGTGTCTGGACAGGTTGGACGAATTGTGTGTTGACCGCTGTGTTATGTGATGACCTTAGTTGTATAGCGATGGACATCTTGATAGAGCTTTGTGAATGACAGTACTTTTTCTGTGTAGAGGATTGTCATTGTGACCAGTAGGCTGAGCGGCTGCTGAAAGCTGTTTTGAGCGGATTTAGATTTGTCTTGTGTGTGTCTGGAAAGGTTGGACGAATTATGTTTTGACCACTGTGTTATGTTTGGACCGCAGTTGTAATACAGATAGAAATCTTGATAGAGCTTTGTGAATGACAGCACTTTTTCTGTGTAGAGGATTGTGATTGTGACCAGTCTGAGCGGCTGTTGAAAGCTGTTTTGAGCGGATTCAGATTTGGTGTGTGTGTCTGGACAGGTTGGACGAATTATGATTTGACCGCTGTGTTATGTGTTGACCTTAGTTGTATAGCGATGGACATCTTGATAGAGCTTTGTGAATGACAGCACTTTTTCTGTGTAGAGGATTGTGAGTGTGTCAGGCTGAGCGGCTGCTGAAAGCTGTTTTGAGCGGATTCAGATTTGGTGTGTGTGTCTGGACAGGTTAGACGAATTATGTGTTGACCACTGTGTTATGTTTTGACCTTAGTTGTATACCACTGTACTTCTTGATAGAGCTTTGTGAATGACAGCACTTTTTCTGTGTAGAGGATTGTGAGTGTGTCAGTCTGAGCGGCTCCTGAAAGCTGTTTTGAGCGGATTCAGATTTGGTGTGTGTGTCTGAAAAGGTTGGACGAATTATGTTTTGACCACTGTGTTATGTTTGGACCGCAGTTGTATACCACTGGACATCTTGATAGAGCTTTGTGAATGACAGCACTTTTTCTGTGTAGAGGATTGTGATTGTGACCAGTCTGAGCGGCTGTTGAAAGCTGTTTTGAGCGGATTTAGATTTGTTGTGTGTGTCTGGACAGGTGGGACGAATTATGTTTTGACCGCAGTTGTTTTCAGATGGACATATTGATGGAGCTTTGTGACTGACAGCACTTTGTCTGTGTATTGTATTGTGATTGTGACCAGTGTCTTTGTGAGTTAGAGGTGTCACTAAACTGCCCGGTGTTGGCGTTTGGGATTGTTGGTGTCTGTGTGTTTTGAGTGTGTCAGTGGTACAGTATCTGGTCCGGACCTTTTGTGTGTTGCAAGGACTCAAGGCAGGAGGATCTTTTAATCACTGCTGTGTTTTTTGGTTGGTTGATTGATTGACTGGTTGATTGATGGATGGATGGATTGGTTGATTGGTTGATTGACTGGTTGATTTATTTCTGGGAGAAAAGAGAGAGAGAGAGAGAGAGAGAGAGAGAGAGAGAGAGAGAGAGAGAGAAAGAGAGAGAGAGAGAGAGAGAGAGAGACATAAAGATGACAGGAGGGATTGGAGTGATGGATGGATGGACAGAAGAACAAGGGAATAAAACTTTAAAATTCCTCTCAGCATGTGTCCAGTTTAATCGTGCCTGAGGTAGATCCAGGACTGGTGTTTTTACGGCCAGGCAGGTAGTGCTAACATCCGCATTGTCACGGACGGAGAGAAGGAGAGGAGTTATAGCATGCACAGTCAGTATTCGCATGGTTACAAAGGAGGGAGGGAAGGAGCTTAGACATGTTTTCAAAGGGACGGTCACAAGAAATCCAGGCTAAAATCCGTGTGTCGACGTAGAAGACTAAGATTTTTTTACTGTCAACGTTCATAGTATATGGTGTGTGTGTGTGTGTGTGTGTGTGTGTGTGTGTGTGTGTGTGTGTGTGTGTGTGTGTGTGTGTGTGTGTGTGTGTGTGTGTAGGCGGATGGGGTGTGTGTTTGTGCTTTTTCCAATGAGAACAACGATAAACTGTGAAATGACACATCTGTCGCACCAATAGAATTGTTCAATTACCAAACACAATCAATGGATAAATAAATCAATTAAAAAAACAAGCAGGCAAGCAATCAATCAGTTAATGATTAGTCTCTTTACGTCTGCCTTCTCTCTCTCTCTCTCTCTCTCTCTCTCTCTCTCTCTCTCTCTCTCTCTCTCTCTGTTTCTCTCTCTCTCTCTCTCTCTCTGTTTCTCTCTCTCTCTCTCTCTGTCTGTTTCTCTCTCTCTCTATCTCTTTCTCTCTCTCTCTTCTCTCTCTCTCTCTCTCTCTCTCTTTCTCTTCCTCCTCCTCCTCCTCCTCCTCCTCCTCCTCTTTCCCATCCTCGTCTCTGTTCATGCGAGCTGTCTCCTGTTCAGTCTTGAATGTGCAGAAGGAGGAAGCCAGCAGACGTTTTGACTGCAAGCGTGATTGTTATGTAAACACCCACTTGTCTGATTCGGCATTCCCCGGGCCTTTGCATGCCTCGTCCCACTTTTGTCAAGACGGCTGTCGTGTTTGTTTTTCCACAATCGAGTCAGGATCGTATGACCCGATTCATTCTGTGTGCCTCGACGTTTGATCAGTGCGCATTGACATTACATGGCTTGTGCATGCAGGGACCGCTTTGGCTTGTGCTGCTGAAGATCGGAAGCTTTGATAGTTGTATAGACACACAGGCCATCGGCATACAGACATAGAAGTGCCGCGTACCTCTGGATAGATAGACAGACAGACAGACATACACGTGCATACCTCTGGATAGATAGACAGACAGACAGACAGACATACAAGTGCGTACCTCTGGATAGATAGATAGATAGACAGACAGACAGACATACAAGTGCGTACCTCTGGATAGATAGACAGACAGACAGACATACACGTGCATACCTCTGGATAGATAGACAGACAGACAGACAGACAGACATTCAAGTGCGTACCTCTGGATAGATAGATAGACAGACAGACAGACATACAAGTGCGTATCTCTGGATAGACAGACAGACATACACGTGCATACCTCTGGATAGAAAGACATACATACACGTGCATACCTCTGGATAGACAGACAGACAGACAGATATACAAGTGCATACCTCTGGATAGACAGACAGACATACACGTGCATACCTCTGGATAGACAGACAGACAGACAGACATACACGTTCATACCTCTGGACACTGAGACAGACTGACAGACATACACGTGCATACCTCTGGATAGAAAGACAGACATACACGTGCATACCTCTGGATAGATAGACAGACAGACAGATATACAAGTGCATACCTCTGGATAGACAGAGAGACATACACGTGCATACCTCTGGATAGACAGACAGACAGACAGACATACACGTTCATACCTCTGGACACTGAGACAGACTGACAGACATACACGTGCATACCTCTGGACAGACAGACAGACATACACGTGCATACCTCTGGATAGACAGACAGACAGACAGAGGCGTACTGAGGTACATACCTGCATACATACGCTGTGACCAACCTGATCACAGACAGACAAACGCAAAGACATAGCTGGTTTATGAAATGAATAAATGGATGTTGCGATGGATTCACTGATGGCTTGCTATCGCAACTTTCCTTATATTTCTCATCCATGGACACCTACCGGATTAAATCATGTGGTTTATCATTGTCTAGATACTGTTGAACCTGTCTATAACCACCAGCCAAAGGACCGACCAAAAGTGGTCGTTATAGGCTGGTGTTTGTTAGGCCAAATAAAAATATATGTTCAATCAATCAATCAATATGAGGCTTATATCGCGCGTATTCCGTGGGTACAGTTCTAAGCGCAGGGATTTATTTTTTTATTTTTTTATTTTTATTTTATGCAATTTATATTGCGCACATATTCAAGGTGCAGGGGTTTATTTATGCCGTGTGAGATGGAATTTTTTTTACACGATACATCACGCATTCACATCGGCCAGCAGATCGCAGCCATTTCGGCGCATATCCTACTTTTCACGGCCTATTATTCCAAGTCACACGGGTATTTTGGGGGACATTTTTATCTATGCCTATACAATTTTGCCAGGAAAGACCCTTTTGTCAATCGTGGGATCTTTAACGTGCACACCCCAATGTAGTGTACACGAACGTGACCAAAAAAGATAGGGTAGGTAGGTCGGATTTTTTTTCTTTTTTCTTCTTTTTCTTCGTCTTAAATTTAGTCTATTTTAAAAGATGTTACTTCCCTTAGTCTTGGTATGGTTCGCAAAATGTGCAGAAAGTTGGGGATTTTTTAAGAAAGGACAAAAATGTTTTAAGGTCGGCGGGAAAAAATAGCCATAGGGTCGGTCGGGTTACCCTAAACCAACCTATATTTTTATTTGGCCTAATGGAAAGGTGAAAGTTATAGAAAAAACTCATCCGGGATCCTTTGGTGTGGTTGTAATAGGCAAGTGGTGACCAGGGAAGGTTGGAGTGTAAAAGTACATTGTAGCAATCAGATAAGCTTCAGCGGAAAGACTTATTAATTGGTTGATGAGTTGATGGACTCAACTCACATGAAACATGTTGATTTGTTGGTGAGTGGATGAATGAATGGATTGGTTGATTGAATTGGTGATGAAACCACTGATAACGTTAGTGGAAGTAAATTTCAACACAAACTTGAATCAAAGTAAATGAAAATAAATTAAAAAAACTTCTTCCTATTCATTGGAATGTGAAAAGTTTATTTACGAACATTTGTTTTAACAAAGACTTCTTCCTTTTCACTGGAATGTGAAAAGTTTTTTTTAAATCTTGTGCTTTCTTTTAAGACAGCTTTGTTGTATGTGTGTTTCAGTACATTGGATCGTTTTCGGTGACTGGACATGAGGAGGAGGCACGCACTAGACAGGTGGAGACGCAGCTCGAGGCATTGCGGGTAAGTCAACCTTCTGCACATAGTTTCTTCTTCACGACCTGCAAGCTGTGACACATAACCAAGACACCCGTTTTGTCAGCAATGGTTTCTTGGTCCATGACATGAAGGTCACAACAGTTTCTCAGTGCACCCACGACTCGCTACCCATAACACACAGGTAAAGTGATGTTCACATGGCAGACTTTCTTCCAACTTTCAAGCAATTTTCGTCCAATGAAAATCGCTGCCCATGGGAACATTACAAACACTCAAACTAGTTTTAAGCAGCGATTCTCGGCCAGTTCAGCTGATGGAGTTACCTCCTAATGTGGGAAGAGCAGTTTGGATAGCTATATATAATCATAACTCAGCGGATAGAGCTAACTAATCAGTAAGCGTGATAAGGAAAGACTGTGTAAAATCTGTGCCAAGTAACGGCCGAGTCGAGCAGCACTCAACAGACTGAGTTTTGGAGTCACTGCTTAATCAGGCCTAAATCGTAAGGGCCGTTCACATGGCAGCCTTTTTGCAGACTTGACCTCGACAACTCAGGGGCGATTTCAAACTGACAGAAGTTGGGCAAAATTTGGTTGAAAGTCAGCCATGGGCACTTGAAACGTCGTTTTACCATGCAACAGTTTCTTGGTCCATGACATAAAGGTCACAATAGTTTTTTCACCCTCCCTTTAGCTATGACACATGGGAAAGACAGTCGCTCTTGGGGGTAAGACAGGCATGTTAATTGTTATCTGAAAGGTCTGAAAACATCTTTTTCCATTAAACCCACCAAGCTCGCCCTTTATCTTGCTGTCATAGTGTCAACCTCGACAATGGTGTGTAGTTGTTTGGATACAGGAGCATTAAACAATATTCAAACAAACAAGAGGCGAAGCCTTCAAGGCTCCCGTAAGAAATCAACAAACAGTAACATAACACAAACTCACTCACTCAGTAACACACACACACATACACAAACACACACACACACACACACACACACACACACAGAAACACACACACACACGCACACACACACACAGTTAAAACTAACGCATCATATCAACTCCATGTATAATTTTCAAAAGAAGGCAAACAGATAAAATGACTAGGGTAATAGGTTAGGTACCTGCCATGTGGGCACTTTTTCCACTGCTGTCCCCAGTCCTATACTTTTCATCAAGACTTGTCACCATGCCGAGTAGATCTAAATTCGGAAGTCTTCATGTGGCTGAGGCATATATCTGACATAGCGTCGATCTTGTTGTAGGTTAACCTCCTTTCTGAAACAAATGGCAAAATGCGATTAGTTATGATGACTACAACCTACACAAATATAAACAGTGTTTTGAAACAGAATAGTCAGGTTATACAAGCCACTTTACCTATGCAGCATGGTAACCCTACAATATGCGAAACATGTCGACTGCAGCAGCCTGGTTCTTAAAATAATTCTGACGGTCAACACAGCCAGAAATGCCAACAAAGACAAGAAAGCTGTGGCAAGGTAAGCTTACCAAACGTTACATAGCGAATTATATGATAGTGCGTAAACAGCAAACAGTAGATCTACAATCAAAGAGAGGATCGAGTCTGGAATGAAACGCGATACAGATCTAGCATTCAAAAACTGTCTTTCACGTTCAAGGAAGTTGTTGCAAAGTACTTAAGACTTACTAAATTGTACAGACAAAACCATGACAGTGCATGTTTTGAATCTGAGGAAAAAATCGTGATCATTTTGACTTTGAGAACAGATTCATTCCGTTTCCTTATATCTGCATGTTCAAGTAAATGGTGGACAGTTTTTTTCGGGCAGAGTAAACTTAACTTGAGACTCTACTGCAAGTCTTGAAATTCACATAAATCGAACCACGAGCAAAGACATCCAAACATTACAGGCACTTTAGATCAACTCATTTCACTAGAGGTGACTGCCTAGCACTGTGTTTGACATCCGTGTCTGCTGAAATAAAAAGAAATTAAAACAAAACGGATTAACAGTAGGTGACACGTTATCAGAGTGGGAGACACTAGATCTGTCTCTGAACTTACCGGGATACGGCTGCAAGATCGACACTGACTGCCGCGCTTTCGACAGCTCTTCCTCGCGTGGACATTGGAAACACGCTGTGCAGATCAAATTGTAGGAAATCTCCCTTTGGTATCTTCTTTATTTACTTTTCTGGAGCTTAGAATTAGAAACCGAACAACATGAAATCGTCTTCCCCGGCGAATCGGCGAGGTGAGAACTGGACCACAATCCTTCGCGCGACCCCTGACCTGATCTTGACACCTGACCTGCCGTCTACATGCCAAACACGACACAAATCAGTCAACTGCTTGTACCCCTTCAAAACCCCCCACCACCCGTTTTCTTTGGATACACGCTTTAACTACACACATGCCGACACAATGTTGATCATTGCTTCAATAATTTGAAGATGGTGCTTGAAAATTAACCACGTGAAATGAGTATTTCGGTGTTTAGCCAAAAATGTTAAAGTTTCTACCACAGACATACACACATACATACGCACGCACGCACAGACAGACAAAGTTTACCATCGCATAGGCTACACTTACGTGAGCCAAAAATGATCGTCAGCAAAAGGAACAAAGGCAAGGAGACAGATTTCTCGACCTAGTACCTTCCCATTTCTGCAAACAGGCTTTTACTTTTTTTTTTTTTGGGGGGGGGGGGGGGGCTAATGCAATCAAACTTCAGAGAGACACCTTTGGGATCAAACAACAGTTTTCGTTCATGACAGGCTTGCTTTGGTTAGAATTCCTCAACAAAAGTAAAATTAATAAATAAAGTAATAAGAGAAACAAATTAAAAGTGGGCAAGAGAGTACGTCCTTGATGTTTGGGTGTCCTGTCATTAAAGGGGCCTCACATTACAGTTACCACTAAGTGTCTGGGGTTGGAGACAGTCATCTACTTGTAATGTTTTATTCGTCTTTTCTCACCTTGAGTGCATTCTTGGGTAGCCATCTCACCTAGATGTGCACCTTTCTTTACTGTGCAACTAAAAATCAACAGGACACATTCCGCGTCTACATTTTATCTTTTGTTCGCCGCATTCAGCGTTTCTTTAACAGCATGCACCCTTGCGCTGTTGTTGCAGAGTGATTGTGTCGAGTCTCACTTACCAAGGCAGATCTATGCAAACATTCCAAGTATGTTTTCCCATTCTCAGACGTCTCAAAGATTCATGGTTGTAGTGTCTCATTGGAATGTTTAGGTGAAGTTTGTTTTAGGTCAGATTTCTTGGTTTGTGATTCAGACATAGTTTAAATTAACATTTGAATATTGTGAAAAGAAAAGCAGAAAAGTGTTCACATTGTGCTGTGTTGCAACTGTTACCTGATTCCCACCCATCCCTTGGTTACAAAACGTATAGGGTCTGTTGCAAGTTATTTTTTGGAGTGACAAGCGCAGTGGCGTACACTCAAGCACAAGACCAATTTCGCACGGAAAAGATCCTGTAATCCATGTCAGAGTTTGGTGGGTTATAGAAACAAAAAAATACCCAGCATACTCCCTCCGTAAGCGGCGTTTGGCTGCCTGAATGGCAGGGTAAAAACGGTCATACACGTAAAAAAAACCACTTGTGCAAAAATATAAGTGAACGTGGGAGTTTCAGCCCATGAACCAAGAAGGTTTCTTGGAGGATCGGTCAGAATTCAGAGGGAGTTGTAAATCAAAGCGAGAAAAATAGTCAGACAAACAGTTTAAAAGAATCCATCAGACAAAACTTGGTCATACAGTGGTACCTGCGATGTGTGGCCCCTCTGATGAGAGGACACCTCCCTTAAAAGGACACCTTTGGTTGTCCCTTTGTCTATTATCTCCACCAAAATAAACCTGTCATGACAGGCCACCTGCAATGTGGGGACACTTTTTGCTGGTCCAAAGGGTGTCCTTTCATCGCAGGTACCACTGTAACTTCAAAGTAGCGGTCAAACAGAGGTGTACTTAGCAGAGGTTGCACTGTACCATGTGATTTGGGTATATTTTGCCAAAATGGCTCCTACATTTCCCGTCCAAATGTTTCCCGTCCAAATGTTTCCCGTCCAAATGTTTAATTATGCAGACTGAACTGAACTAAACTTTAATTTACAAGTATGAAGATTTAAGGCTTGGCATTTTCTTACAATCTGTCCTTGGGACGAACACACACACGCACATGCACACACACACACACACACACACACACACACACACACACACACACACACACACACACACACACACACACACACACACACACACACACACACACACACACACACACACACACACACACACACACACACACACACACACACACACACACACACACACACATGCATGCTCGCACACACAAACACAAACCAGCGCTATCAAATTAAACTAAAACAGAAACACTAAAGAAGTAAAAATTAGAATACAAACACCAATATACACACAACACAGATGATGATGACCATGATGACTAAAAACATGGAGGATACCCAGTGGGTACCATACCATCAGATTCAGTATTGTTGATTTTGTTTATTGTTGTATTGCCGTTGACTAAATCTAATCACAAAAGCATACTGTATTGAGATTCAGTGTTTGGTTCACATGCTCAGCGTTCCTGAGATTTCAATTTAAAGTTGCGACCTGATTGCTTTAGCATACGGTAGACTGGCATGCTTCAAAGTTCCCTATCTTTTTGATGTCTCACAGCTTCATCAAGGAATACTTGCTCATTTTTGTCTGGTGTGGGGGAGGGGGAGGGAGGGGGCAGGGCAGGGCTCAGAAAGTAGAGCCCTCAGGTGGGATAGGGTCAGTGAGGTGGGCCTGAAGAAATTGTTACTTTTTATTTATTTTTCCTTTTTTTGTAAGGGAAACCAAAAAACTAGGTGCAACATATTGTAACAGAATGAAAAAACAGGTAAAAATTCTAACATTCAAGTTCCAGCCAAACAATCTGTTCCGTGCTATCAAAGCAAAATGCAATGTTCCGTTCATCGTACACTGTACGTGCTCTCACACTGAACCTAACACAACAAACAAAACAGCCAACCTAAAACCCCACATAAAAAAGTGTCGGAACTAATTGAAAAAAAATGTGTCCATTATTTTAACCCAATTTTCAACTTAACCTTACTGTAATCTTTATCCATTTCCTCATAACACAGTTGCGAGACACAACGGAGAACTCAAACCCTGACAGAAGTGGAGAAAATGTCAAAACCTTTATGGTAATTGGGGAATGTAAGTGGAGAGAAGGAAGTCCCTGAGTGCTCAGTGGTATGCCAAATAGTTGCGTCTGTTGGGAGATAGGGAAAAGTGCTACAAGGCATATATTGAGTCCCCTAACTCGGGTAATGTCACATAATAGGGTTTGTCTGGCAAATACTTACCAGTTGAGGTCATTGGTTGCAGTGTGTCTTCTTTTCTGTCCCTTGTTTTTGGTGGTTTGCTGGTTTTAAACTGTTCAGCTTGCTGGATAGGTTATAGGAGAACAATTGACAATGTAAAAGAACTGCGGAAGTGAAATGAACTTCTTTGTGACAGAAAGAAACAGTTATTTTTATGCAGACATTTTGTTTGAACAAAGAGTATTTTTGGACAGAAATATTGGCGTCAAACTATGAATTACATTATTTGTCAATTTGTCACTTTCCAAGCACACTTGAACATTGTTAAAAAGCAGGCAAGAAAGCCGAAAGTGTAATCATTTCAGACATCTGTTAGGTCTCAAGCAGTTACACTAGAAGGTAAGCATTTAAATGAAGCAAAACAAAATAAGAAACAGACAACAGCTTAAAACACAGGAAGAAGATGGGCAGGAGAGTGAGAGAGACAGAGACAGAGAGAGACAAAGAAAGAGAGGGTGAGAGAGAGAGAGAAAAAGAAAGAGAGGGTGAGAGAGAGAGAGAGAGACAAAGAAAGAGAGGGTGAGAGCGAGACAGAGAGAGAGAGAGAGAGAGAGAGAGAGAGAGAGAGAGAGAGAGAGAGAGAGAGAGAGGGGGGGTGAGAGAGAGAGAGACAAAGAAAGAGAGGGTGAGAGAGAGAGACAAAGAAAGAGGGGGTGAGAGAGAGAGACAAAGAAAGAGAGGGTGAGAGCGAGCGAGAGAGAGAGCGAGAGAGAGAGAGAGAGAGAGAGAGAGAGAGAGAGAGAGAGAGAGAGAGAGGGAGAGGGGGGGAGAGAGAGAGAGACAAAGAAAGAGAGGGTGAGAGAGAGAGAGAGACAAAGAAAGGGAGAGAGGGAGAGAGAGAGAGAGAGACAAAGAAAGAGAGAGATACAAAGAAAGAGAGGGTCAGAGAGAGACAAAGAAAGAGAGGGTGAGAGCGAGACAGAGAGAGAGAGAGAGAGAGGGGGGTGAGAGAGAGAGAGAGAGAGACAAAGAAAGAGAGGGTGAGAGCGAGACAGAGAGAGAGAGAGAGAGAGAGAGAGAGAGAGAGAGAGAGAGGGGGTACAGTGAGAGAGAGAGAGAGAGAGACAAAGAAAGAGAGGGTGAGAGCGAGACACAGAGAGAGAGAGAGAGAGAGAGAGAGAGAGAGAGAGAGAGAGAGGGGGTGAGAGAGAGAGAGAGACAAAGAAAGAGAGGGTGAGAGAGAGAGAGAGACAAAGAAAGGGAGGGAGAGAGAGAGAGAGATACAAAGAAAGAGAGGGTCAGAGAGAGAGAGAGACAAAGAAAGAGAGGGTCAGAGAGAGAGAGAGAGAGACAAAGAAAGAGAGGGTCAGAGAGAGAGAGACAAAGAAAGAGAGGGTCAGAGAGAGAGAGAGAGAGACAAAGAAAGAGAGGGTCAGAGAGAGAGAGACAAAGAAAGAGAGGGTCAGAGAGAGAGAGAGACAAAGAAAGAGAGGGTCAGAGAGAGAGAGAGAGAGACAAAGAAAGAGAGGGTCAGAGAGAGAGAGACAAAGAAAGAGAGGGTCAGAGAGAGAGAGAGAGACAAAGAAAGAGAGGGTGAGAGAGTGAGAGAGAGAGACAAAGAAAGAGAGGGTGAGAGAGAGAGAGAGAGACAAAGAAAGAGAGGGTGAGAGAGAGAGAGAGAGACAAAGAAAGAGAGGGTGAGAGAGAGAGAGAGACAAAGAAAGAGAGGGTGAGAGCGAGACAGAGAGAGAGAGAGAGGGGGGGTGAGAGAGAGAGAGAGAGAGACAAAGAAAGAGAGGGTGAGAGAGAGAGAGGGAGAGAGATAGAGACAAAGAGAGAGAGAGAGAGAGACAAAGAAAGAGAGGGTGAGAGAGAAAGAGAGGGAGACAAAGAAAGAGAGGGTGAGAGAGAGAGAGCGTCCAAATAAACAGGAGGAACAGCCAAGATTCTTATATCAATTCTTTCTTCTCCTGACCCAAAAGCTAATTGCCAGAAAAACGCTGCCAAGATATACTTGAGATATTTACCTCAACTTTAAGTGCTCGTAACAGGTGAAGAAAAAAACTAGGACACAGACGATAAGACGGAAATGCAGACGGAGGGGAAAGATTGTTGTTTATTTACACCTGATACCCTGATTTTGCCAGATTCATCTTGTGTGTTTTTCAAGTGTTTTATCTGTGCTCGTTCTCAGGCAAATGGGGTTGAGCTTTGATTTTTATATTTAGTCAAGTTTTGACTAAATATTTTAACATCGAGGGGGAATCGAAACGAGGGTCGTGGTGTATGTGCGTGTGTGCGTGTGTGTGTGTGTGTGTGTCTGTGTGTGTGTGTAGAGCGATTCAGACTAAACTACTGGACCGATCTTTCTGAAATTTGACATGAGAGTTCCTGGGTATGAAATCCCCATACGTTTTTTTCATTTTTTTGATAAATGTCTTTGATGACGTCATATCCGGCTTTTCGTGAAAGTTGAGGCGGCACTGTCACGCCCTCATTTTTCAACCAAATTGGTTGAAATTTTGGTCAAGTAATCTTCGACGAAGCCCGGACTTCGGTATTGCATTTCAGCTTGGTGGCTTAAAAATTAATTAATGACTTTGGTCATTAAAAATCTGAAAATTGTAAAAAAAAATAAAAATTTATAAAACGATCCAAATTTACGTTTATCTTATTCTCCATCATTTGCTGATTCCAAAAACATATAAATATGTTATATTCGGATTAAAAACAAGCTCTGAAAATTAAATATATAAAAATTATTATCAAAATTAAATTGTCCAAATCAATTTAAAAACACTTTCATTATACGGTCTTGCTGAAAAATGGCAGCTACTTGACTAAATATTGTATTTTCGCCTTACGCGACTTGTTGTTCTTGCATTGAAGTGTGGTACTATCTTGTTTTTTGTTATGCAACGTGTCTCAGATTTTGTACCTGTTTTTGAAGGCAAGCATCTTAATTTTACCATCAGTTCTCAGATGCAAATACTTCTTTTTATCAGGATGAACAAACTTTTCTGCAACATCTCAACTCTTTCTCTGTCTGTCTGTCTGTCTCTCTCTCTCTCTGTCTCTGTCTCTCTCTCTCTCTCTGTCTGTCTGTCTCTCTCTCTGTCTCTCTCTCTCTCTCTCTCTCTCTCTCTCTCTCTCTCTCTCTCTCTCTCTCTCTCTCCTGTGTGTGTGTGTGTGTTTGTACCATCGTTTTTCTATCCCTCTTTCTTTCATTCTTTATTTCAGATTTTCATCTGGTATGGGAAGGGAGAGGGTGCTGTTTGTGTCAGCCAAATCTGTCATACTGATTTCAGCCGATTTGTAGTTTGCTTTCATTCTTTGCTCAGATGTCTTCTGATACGTTTAGCCTGCCAATTCTGCTCCTCTTCGTTTCCTAACATCTGCTTGCGATGCGCAGACTGTACCAAGAGAAACAAACGCTCCTGCATATTTTCTCTCCTTTTTTGTGCTTATCTTTCCATCGTTGTGTTTTCTTTTTTTTCTTCTTCTTTCTTTGTCCTTGTATTGTTGTTGAGAAAGCACTCGGCATTGGCAAGACCTGTTGCTGTTAACAGGGAACCATCAAAGTTATCTGGTTGTTGATAGACCAGGAGAGGATTGTGTTTTTATGCAATACATGCACCCCACTCCTGTGGGAAAAAGACAGGGATAGTGTGTGAAAGCGGTGGTCGTGGTAGGGGGAGTTGAGGAAAAAGGCATGCATACAGGCACTGTGAGGTAGGCTCAGATACTAGGCGAGAGAGAGAGAGAGAGATGGGGGGAGAGGGAGAGAGAGATGGGGGGAGAGAGAGAGAGGGAGAGGGAAGGGAGGGAGAGAAAGAGGGGGGAGGGAAGGGAGAGAGAGAGATGGGAAGAGAGAGAAAGGGAAGGGAGGGAGAGAGAGATGGGGAAGAGAGAGAGATGGGGAAGAGACAGTGAGGGGGAGGGAAGGGAGGGAGAGAGAGAGATGGGGAAGAGAGAGAGGAGGGAGAGAGAAGGGGGAGAGAGAGATGGGGAAGAGACAGAGAGGGGGGAGGGAAAGGAGGGAGAGAGAGATGGGGAAGAGAGAGAGAGTGGGGGGAGAGAAGGGAGGGAGAGAGAGATGGGGAAGAGAGAGAGGGGGGTGGAGATGGGGAAGAGAGAGAGGGGGAGGGAAGGGAGAGAGAGAGATGGGGAAGAGAGAGAGGGGGGGAGATGGGAGGGAGAGAGAGATGGGGAAGAGAGAGAAGGGAGGGAGATGGGGAAGAAGGAGAGAGGGGGAGGGAAGGGAGGGAGAGAGAGATGGGGAAGAGACAGAGAGGGGGGAGGGAAGGGAGAGAGAGAGATGGGGAAGAGACAGAGTGGGGGGAGAGAAGGGAGAGAGAGAGATGGGGAAGAGACAGAGAGGAGGAGGGAAGGGAGGGAGATGGGGAAGAGAGAGAGAGGGGGGAGGGAAGGGAGAGAGAGAGAGATGGGGAAGAGAGAGAGAGGGGGAAGGAAGGGAGGGAGAGAGAGACGGGGGAGAGAAGGGAGGGAGATGGGGAAGAGAGAGAGAAGGGAGGGAGATGGGGAAGAGAGAGAGAAGGGAGGGAGATGGGGAAGAGAGAGAGAAGGGAGGGAGATGGGGAAGAGAGAGAGAAGGGAGGGAGATGGGGAAGAGAGAGAGAAGGGAGGGAGATGGGGAAGAGAGAGAGAAGGGAGGGAGATGGGGAAGAGAGAGAGAAGGGAGGGAGATGGGGAAGAGAGAGAGAAGGGAGGGAGATGGGGAAGAGAGAGAGAAGGGAGGGAGATGGGGAAGAGAGAGAGAAGGGAGGGAGATGGGGAAGAGAGAGAGAAGGGAGGAAGATGGGGAAGAGAGAGAGAAGGGAGGGAGATGGGGAAGAGAGAGAGAAGGGAGGGAGATGGGGAAGAGATGGGCAAGAGATGGGGAAGAGAGAGAGGGGGGGGGAGAGAAGGGAGGGAGAGAGAGAGAGTGGGGGGAGAGAAGGGAGGGAGATGGGGAAGAGAGAGAGAGAGGGGGGAGGGAAGGGAGAGAGAGAGAGAGAGGGGGGAGGGAAGGGAGAGAGAGAGGGGGAAGGGAGAGAGAGAGATGGGGAAGAGAGAGGGGGGAAGGGAGAGAGAGAGATGGGGAAGACAGAGGGGGGAAGGGAGAGAGAGATGGGGAAGAGAGAGAGGGGGGGGAGGGAAGGAGATGGGGAAGAGAGAGAGAGGGGGGAGGGTAGGGAAAGAGAGGGGGAGAGAGCTGACAGACGCACACACTCACAATCACAGACATGCCTACATATACACACATTAATACTCAATATGGTTTAAAGCTTTTGCACCTGTAGACATTCAATCAGTACCACTTTGTGAAGAATGCAGTTGGAACTCATCCTTACTCCTGGCTGGCACCCATGGCTCCATTGTATGCAGACAACCTTGCATGCCACTGGGGAAAAAATCGGGGGCATTTAGGTGTCTTAGAACTTTGTACTGGAAGTGTGATGGACTAACCAGCTGTGAAAAGATGGCACAGTGGTACATCCCTCAACGCCCCCTCTATTTTACGGGTCCCTCAATGCAATGCAATGAAATGTACAACGTTGTAGAAACTTTGTTTGCACTGTCAAATATGAGGATTGAAATACACGTTGTTACTTAATTTGACGGTTTATAAAGAAAGAAGAATGAGAAGAAATGAGAAAGAAAGAAATGAAAGTTAAAATGCTCATTCCATCAGTTGAAGTTTATGGTCCAACAAGCAGGTTTGTGGAATAAAAAGTAGAAATTAGAGTTTTTGTTGACATTGTTGATGGACAGAGATTTTAAATCATCACATTGGCACACGCATGCTCTGACTCAGATGACAGTGATCATTCTAGTCATTGTCAAAACTGGCATTTCTTTACAAGTATGAATCCATGGCTTATGATATTTGTGTGTGGTTTCAGTCAGTGACCAAGAGCAAGAAAGTGGAGCTGACTGTCTCCCTGGAAGGCATCAAGGTGTGCAGTGGGGATGGACAGGTAAGACACACGCCACCTTTATTTTCTCACACAGTTCTCTGGGATTAAGTTCTTCTTCTTCTGCGTTCGTGGGCTGAAACTCCCATGTACACTCATGTTTTTGCACGAGTGGAATTTTACGTGTATGACCGTTTTTACCCCGCCATTTAGGCAGCCATACGCCGCTTTCGGAGGAAGCCTGCTGGGTATTTTCGTGTTTCTATAACCCACCGAACTCTGACATGGATTACAGGATCTGTTCCGTGCGCACTTGGTCTTGTGCTTGCGTGTACACACGAAGGGGGATAAACCACAAGCAGGTCTGCACATAAGTTGACCTGGGAGATCGGAAAAATCTCCACACTTAACCCACCAGGCAGCCGCGGCCGGGATTCGAACCCTCGACCTTCCGATTAAGAGGCCGACGTCTTACCACCCCGCCACAGAGCCCGTCGGGATTAAGTTCATTAACAGCTGCTGCGTGTTTGAAGTCAATTTTGATCAGAGACAGATGGAAGCACAACACAAAGACTATTTATTTTATGCAATTTATATCGCGCACATATCTCAACCACGGATTCAAGGCGCAGGGATTTATTTATGCCGTGTGAGATGGAATTTTTTACACAATATATCACGCATTCACATCGGCCAGCAATTACCTCAAGCCTACAAACAAACACAGACACACCAACAAAAGACTGAGAAAAAGGAACCCTGAATTGAAGCAGAAAGCAAAGTTATACATTTCCTTGCAAGACGTTAATTTTATATACGTTGAACCAATTGTGCTTTGATTTTCAAGCCACCATACCAATTTGAGAAAACTAATTTGTGTGAAAGTAGAAGTTTTAAAATCAGGGGGAAGGAATTTACAGGCTCAAGAAAAATGAAATCTTGCAGAAAGTCTGAAAAGCCTTGCAGTCAAGGATTCCAAACACAGATACACTGCTAACTTTCCAAAATTCTCAATCAAACATTATACTTTCTTTATTTGGTGTTTAATGTCGTTTTCAACCACGAAGGTTATATCGCGACTGGGAAAGGGGGGAGATGGGATAGAGCCACTTGTCAATTGTTTCTTGTTCACAAAAGCACTAATCAAAAATTTGCTCCAGGGGCTTGCAACGTAGTACAATATATGTCCTTACTGGGAGAATGCAAGTTTCCAGTACAAAGGACTTAACATTTCTTACATACTGCTTGACTAAAATGTTTACAAAAATTGACTATATTCTATACAAAAAACACTTAACAAGGGTAAAAGGAGAAACAGAATCCGTTAGTCGCCTCTTACGACATGCTGGGGAGCATCGGGTAAATTCTTCCCCCTAACCTGCAAGAATGGTAGGCTAAGGGAACGTTGAATTGATGATAAAACAAATTGGCATCATTTTCACGAGTTTTCATTCACAAGCACCTGGTAAATAAATCTCATGTTCCCCGGGGAATAAATCCCCGGTTACCATAGTTGCAGGAAGCCCTATTACATGGATAATCAAAAGCAAACCCAATAGAAACGCTCGAGGATTCTTCGGCTCTTTTCATTGGCGTTTCCCCAGACCTAAACAGACGACAAGACACTGCTTTGCAAAGTTCCAAAAACCAACTGGCAAACTGGCAAAAGTAAACAAAAAAACAAAACTACTTCAATAAATTCGTCACAAACAAATGAAACCTACCGATATGTCATGTCTTCTTACAAAGTCATGGAGTGCGTGTATCTTTGTGTGAGAAACACGAACGTCAAGTTCAAGTCAAACCAATTGACCCCTGAGCTGACACACACATTTTGACCCGTGCACAAGACGTTGTATCGATAAACGAAGCACAAATAAGAAATAATGATAAAAGCAAAGAAAATAGCAACAAGATATGCAAACATCTCACAAAGCCGAGCAAGCAGATTGACAGGTCTAATGAAAAACAAAGAGGTACTGAGTCGGAAACAAGATCGCGATTCTTTCCTTCGCTGCACGACGCAAATCTTCTGTGACCTTTGACTCAACGTAGCTTCCACATTCGATTACTAAGCTTAATACTCACAACTGAAAGCTGAGGGAGTGGAATACCGAGATGAACAAACAGAACTGTGCATCCTCAAACGTGACATATTCATCCCAACATTTTATGAACTCAAAAATACAGAAAGTTGCTTTCACACGCCATCTTTGATTGCCAGTGGTTATCCGCACGGAACTCGTGTGGTTATCAGCACGGAACCCGTGTTTTAAAGCATGGCTCCCTGTGCTGATTGTTATCTTATTTTCTCACTACCAAAATGATGACAAAAACGATGTTTGGTGGTTTGTTGTCAGACCAGCTTTTTTTGTCGGTCCTCGGGGGGCATATCGACTTTTGTTTCATATTTATTGACCGCGGCCTTCGGCCTTGGTCAATAAATATGAAACAAAAGACGATATGCTCCCCCTCGGACGACAAAAAAGCTGGTCTGTCAACAACCCATCAAACATCTTATAATGTTACCTTCACTCTACTTCGACCCAGTGGTCTTTTAGGCGGACAGATGGACAAACACTTTCTATGATACAGAATGAACTTATCTCAACTTTTTCCAAGATACAGAATGAACTTATCTCAACTTTTTCCAAGATACAGAATAAACTTATCTCAAATGTTTCCAAAATACAGAATGAACTTATCTCAACTTTTTCCAAGAGTCTTGAAGGCAAGACGTTGGCTTACAGTGAATGTAACGTTTTGTTTTGTTATAAATTAAACGTTCCAATTACCTACCATTCCTGTTTTTTTATTTTTGAAATCAAGGACCCCAAACAAGAGGTTTTATGATGTTGTTTTGTGTGTGACAGAACCTGTACATGTTCCACGACCTGAAGCGGATCTCGTACGCCACCTGTGACCCTGACCACTGTCAGTTCTCCTTCCTAGCCAGGGAGAAGCAGATGAACGTCCAGTACTGCCACGCTTTTCTCACACAGACGCCTCAACAGGTGAGATCATTACTGTTTGTGCCATTTCTTCTTCTCCTCTTCATGGGCTGAAACTCCCATTTTCACTCATGCTATTTGCATGAGGGAGGTTTTACGTGTATGACCATTTTTACCCCGCCATTCAGGCATTTGTGGACCCCCCCGCGGGTTAGGGGGAAGAATTTACCCGATGCTCCCCAGCATGTCGTAAGAGGCGACTAACGGATTCTGTTTCTCCTTTTACCCTTGTTAAGTGTTTCTTGTATAGAATATAGTCAATTTTTGTAAAGATTTTAGTCAAGCAGTATGTAAGAAATGTTAAGTCCTTTGTACTGGAAACTTGCATTCTCCCAGTAAGGTCATATATTGTACTACGTTGCAAGCCCCTGGAGCAATTTTTTGATTAGTGCTTTTGTGAACAAGAAACAATTGACAAGTGGCTCTATCCCATCTCCCCCCTTTCGCCGTCGCGAAAAAACCTTCGTGGTTGAAAACGACGTTAAGAAAGAACAGGCGTTTGTGGCATTTGAGGCATTTGACTGTCAGCCTGTTGAACTTGAAGAGCCTTGGGTGTACTGACTTCCAACAGACAGCTTCATTTTGCACCACACACTCCCTTAGTCTGCCACGCTGACCAGCTCGGTCACCAGTACCCTTTGACTGACAGACAGTCGTTGATTGGAGGGGTCCATTGAGTCGACGTAAAAAATACTTGTTTGAAGTCAACTGATGCGGGCAACTGGAGCAAATCATTCCTTCGGCATTTGAACCTGTCTGTAGCGACCACCCAAGAGACTGAAGAAAAGTGGTCTTTAAAGGCAGGTGGTCGCTCTGGAACAATGAATTCAATTAGATAAGAAGCCACTGGGGATCCTTTGGGCTTGTTGTTGTGGGCAGGTGGCTGTTATGGAGAGGTGGTCGCCTGTTATGGAGAGGTGGTCGCCCGTTATGGAGAGGTGGTCGCCTGTTATGGAGAGGTGGTCGCCCGTTATGGAGAGGTGGTCGCCCGTTATGGAGAGGTGGTCGCCCGTTATGGAGAGGTGGTCGGCCGTTATGGAGAGGTGGTTGCCCGTTATGGAGAGGTGGTCGCCTGTTCTGGAGAGGTGGTCGCCCGTTATGGAGAGGTGGTCGCCCGTTATGGAGAGGTGGTCGCCCGTTATGGAGAGGTGGTCGCCCGTTATGGAGAGGTGGTCGCCCGTTATGGAGAGGTGGTCGCCTGTTATGGAGAGGTGGTCGCCCGTTATGGAGAGGTGGTCGCCCGTTATGGAGAGGTGGTCGCCTGTTATGGAGAGGTGGTCGCCCGTTATGGAGAGGTGGTCGCCCGTTATGGAGAGGTGGTTGCCCGTTATGGAGAGGTGGTTGCCCGTTATGGAGAGGTGGTCGCCAAGGCAGGTTCAACTGTATAATTAAGAATTCTTTGGCTTGATTTTGCTTTTCATATTTTCTCGTCTTTGTCCATGTTCACCATAAGCTGACAAAATTGTCTTCAGCACTGCTATACTTGCAGGCCGAGGAACTGAACCTGATTATCGGCAACGCATTCAAGATGGCCTACACTCAGCAGCGGGAACGGCAGCCAACTTTTCACGAGCTCATCGAAGCACAGGTTGCTGAACAACAGGCCAAGTTCAAAGAAATTGAAAAACAAGCGCAGGTACGTGTACTTTAATTATCACTAACATTACCCTCTTTTTCTTCTGCTTTTCAGGTTTCTTATGAAAGCTTTTGCCATTTGCTTGTTTCTGGGTTTTTTGGTTTTTTCCAAGCTCACGTGCTCAATCAATCAATATGAGGCTTATATCGCGCGTATTCCGTGGGTATTTATTTTTTTTTATTTTTTTTTTATTTTATGCAATTTATATCGCGCAGGGATTTATTTTTTTTTATTTTATTTTTATTTTATGCAATTTATATCGCGCACATATTCAAGGCGCAGGGATTTATTTATGCCGTGTGAGATGGAATTTTGTTACACAATACATCACGCATTCACATCGGCCAGCAGATCGCAGCCATTTCGGCGCATATCCTACTTTTCACGGCCTATTATTCCAAGCCACACGGGTATTTTGGTGGACATTTTTATCTATGCCTATACAATTTTGCCAGGAAAGACCCTTTTGTCAATCGGGGGATCTTTAACGTGCATACCCCAATGTAGTGTACACGAAGGGACCTCGGTTTTTCATCTCATCCGAAAGACTAGCACTTGAACCCACCACCTAGGTTAGGAAAGAGGGGAGAAAATTGCTAACGCCCTGACCCAGGGTCGAACTCGCAACCTCTCGCTTCCGAGCGCAAGTGCGTTACCACTCGGCCACGTGCTGTAATAAACAATGTCTCAGTAATCCTTTGGAGATTCTGGTAGAATAATGCAGAACTGGAATCTGCTTTGGGTGTGTTTCTCTATTGTTCAATGAGCTAGTCATGGATTGCGGAACTCCACAGATTGATACTGAATTGAAGAATTTTGTGATTGTTTTTATTGGAAGAAAACAATAAAAACAACAATTAAACATACAAAAATAATCCAGTATCGTCAAATGTTGTTTAAGCTTCATCTGAAATTGCTGAATGCTGGAGCGCATTGTGTATGTATGAAATTCTGAAACTCTAACCACACGGTTGAAAGAAATAGCCTAAGTGCTGTGCACATGGGAGACTTGCAACCAACTTTTCCATAACTTAAGTCGTTTGAAAATCTTTCCCGAGTCGTCGAGGTCAAGTCGGCGAAAAGTCTGCCATGTGAACGGCCCCAGCGATTTAGGTACGATTTAGGCCAGATTCAGCAGCTACTCCAAAACTCAGTTGAGCACTGCTCAATTCGGCTGTGACTTCTCAAAGTTTTTGCGCAGACTTTTCTTATGGTGCTTACTGATTGGTTAGCTTTAGCAAACCCACGCTAATGCAGTTACATTCGTTTTTCGGAAAACAATGAAGACGACCGGACAATCCCGAATGGTACAGTCAGGCGAAAAATGTCGCTTAGTTTGCGCGTTTGTGCTGTTCACATGGGCAGCGATTTTGATTTGACTTGCCATCGACTAAAATCGCTTGAAAGTTGGGGGAAAGCGGGTTGCAAGTCTGCCATGTGAACAGCACTTTACATGGACAGAGCAAAGTTGTGGTTGAGTTAATGATGCTGTAAAAGTTTAAGATTACTCTGGAACCCCCCCCCCCCCCTTTTTTTAAGGACCCCCCCTCCCAATTTGAGACTTCATCCTTTTTAAGATCTTGCCTTTTCAGATTTTCTGTTCAAGTCTCCGTAAATTTACCCCCATTTTAAGACTTGAATTTCTCAAAATGGTTGAGGTCCTAGAAGGGGAGTTGTTCTGTAGCAGCAAGTGTACATTTTGTTCACCACCGTGTATTTTCCTCCCAGGTTGAGCTGCAGAGAAAGTTGGCGGAGATCGCTCGCCCCACCCCTTTCTCCCAGCATGCCATTCAACGCATGGAGATGCGCCGACAGACGTCGGAAGAACTTGCCCATGAACCCGAACTCATTGTGGGCAAGAACAAACTATGGGTGAGTGCTGGGCTTTCTTGGACAAGAACTTCAGTTGAAGAGAACTCAATTCTTCATTACTGAGAGGATTACCACAGTCTTCAGTTATGTCCCCTGCTGTGGATATGGCTGTGAAAATGTGATGAAGGCAGAAGGCCGGGACGGACATGGGTCAACTAATATGCAGACTCAGAGTCTGTATCCATGTTCCACCCCTGTGTCACCACTGTAGCACGTAAAAGATCTCAGTCATACTGCCATAAGTGCAGGTGGCTGAATACACCTAAACACACACACACACCTGGGTAGCGCGACTCTGTTGCTGCTTAGCTTTCCACTGGGACGAAGCGACCCAAATTTCCCAGCGATGGGACAATAAAGTAATGAAAATGAAAAATGAAAAAGCAAGCTGCCATACAGTACGGCACTACCCATTTTGTTCCTGCATGCGAGTATTCATGTTTCCAAGAAGCCCTGAGATTTCACTGTGAACTCTGGGTCTTTCTCGTGCATGCCTGCACACTGGGGTGTTCATACACTGAGGAGGGAGTGGACAAAGTTGGCACTGGGAAATAAATAAAAGATTCAAGAACAAATGAAAGATAAGCGCGTAGGGTGTTATAACTGTGGCAATGCCGGATCTTGTCGTAAATGTACTCTATAATTATCAGAAACTGAAACATTCCAGAACTGTCAAAGTTTTTCTGGGAGCATCTAGCAGTCACTTGCACAAATAACAGAGCTCAAGAGTGGAGTTTTAGCGCCGATGAGACAGGACTACATAGACGATGAGACTGTGACACGACTCTTGCGACCAGTGCAGCAAGAATTGAAACATAGTGGTCGAAGCTATGCCGATAGCGACAACTGGTTTCAAGCCAGTGCTGGTACCCACCCGTTATGATGTGATATCATGTTGTGTTGTTTTGTGTTGTTAGGCCCCCCTCCCTATATGATATGATATTACCGACATTCAATCATGTTGTGTTGTTTTGTGTTGTTAGGCCCCCCTCCCTATATGATATGATATTACCGACATTCAATCATGTTGTGTTGTTGTGTGTTGTTATGCTCCCCGCCCTATATGAAATTATATCTCCATTTAATCATCTTGTATTGTTGTGTGTTGTTAGGCTCCCTGCCCTATATGATATGATATTATCTTCATTTAATCATCTTGTGTTGTTGTGTGTTGTTAGGCTCCCTGCCCTATATGATATGATATTATCTCCATTTAATCCTCTTGTGTTGTTTTGTGCTGTTAGGCCAAAGAGGCAGTGTCGCATGTCAAACACCGGGCCTCGCTGCACGAATCCATGCTCCATGACACCCCGTCTGTGTCCAACATGGCGCGACTGAGTGACCCCTGCCTAGAGCTGCCAGCCATGCTTCGTCGCCGTGAAGGCATCGACATCGAGGAAACACTGCAAGGTACCAGCCAGATATTTCTAGGCAGCAGCCAGATCAAGTCGTCGCCATCGCCATCATTATCAACAGTGCGATCGCACATCCACAAGAACGTCAGCAAGAATAACTCTGCCCCCCTTTTTCCCGCCCAGGTATGAAACTCCTCTTTTCTCCTCCTCCTCCTTTCTCCTCCTCCTCCTTTTGGAGGAGTTTCTCTTTTTCTTTCATCTCCCTTGACATGCTGTTCTGCATTTATTTTATTTTGAAAATGATGACATTTTCCAGAGTTTGAAATCTGAAGCAGCACTCCTCATGTGTGAATTATTAACCCCTTTTTTTCTTCTAAATCCGGAGAGCTTAGTAGATTGTCTGATATATGATATTTTTATGGCAAAACCATTTCTTCTCCCTGTATTTAATCATTTTCTGTTTGTCATGTGTACCAGGTGTCATCATAAAGCCCATGTTTAATCACACTTGTTACTGCACATCTTCGGGATGAAAGTTGCTTGTTCATTTCAATGCTGATTCTCTCAGGTGCCAGGAGATTGGTTCCGTATAACTTTGGCTTACTCCGGTACACATGTTGTATGCTTGTAGAGCGCTTACTTCCCTTTGGTTATTTGATCTCTAAACAACGCTCTGCCTCATTTCGTATAAGATACTGAAAATCTTGTTAAAACATTTTTTTTTTTTTAATTGAAGAACCATAATCTTCTCCCTGAATTTCATCATTTTTCGTTGTCATGTTTACCAGGTGTCATCCCCGAGTGACGATCCCCCACCACAAGGAGAGAACGTGTCGTGCGTGATCCCCCACCACCCCCTATCCGCCCAGGCCATACGCGTTTCCCTGGAGGCCAAGAGGGACAGCAAGTTTAAGGGCTCACCTGTCACTGCTCTCAAGAACGAGATTGACAAGAGATACCTGTCAAACGGATCCGAGACGGCACCCTTGGAAGCGGCGCAGAAAGGGTTGTCTGAGCCTGAGACGGACCAGAAAGCAGTTATACAAGAAATGGTGAGTGTTTCTACTGTCACTTTTTACATTTAGTCAAGTTTTGACTAAATGTTTTAACATAGAGGGGGAATCGAGACGAGGGTCGTGGTGTATGTGTGTGTCTGTCTGTGCAGAGCGATTAAAACCAAACTACTGGACCGATCTTTATGAAATTTGACATGAGAGTTCCTGGGAATGATATCCCCGGACGTTTTTTTCATTTTTTCGATAAATTCCTTTGATGACGTCATATCCGGCTTTTTGTGAAAGTTGAGGCGGCACTGTCACACCCTCATTTTTCAATCAAATTGATTGAAATTTTTGTAAAGCAATCTTCGACGAAGGCCGGACTTTGGTATTGCATTTCAGCTTGGTGGCTTAAAAATTAATTAATGACTTTGGTCATTAAAAATCTGAAAATTGTAATAATTTTTTTTTTTTATATAAAACGATCCAAATTTACGTTCATCTTATTCTACATCATTTCCTGATTCCAAAAACATATAAATATGTTATATTTGGATGAAAAACAAGCTCTGAAAATTGAAAATATAAAAATTATGATCAAAATAAAATTTCTGAAATCGATTTAAAAACAATTTCATCTTATTCCTTGTCTTGTTCCTGATTCCAAAAACATATAGATATGATATGTTTGGATTAAAAACACGCTCAGAAAGTTAAAACAAAGAGAGGTACAGAAAAGCGTGCTATGCAGCACAGCGAAACCACTACCGCGCTAAACAGGCTCGTCAGTTTCACTGTGTTTTGCACGAGCGGCTGACTACGGTCATTGTGAAAAAATTGCAGTGCGTTCAGTTTTATTCTGTGAGTTCCACAGCTTGACTAAATGTAGTAATTTCGCCTTACGCGACTTGTCTCTTCTTCCTCCGCCTCATCTCCCATTCCTCCTTTTCCGCCTTTTCTTTTTCTTCTCTTTTGAAATATACTTTCTCCATTTTTATCCAGATGAGAACCTCCTCCTCGTTTATGTGTGCCTATTCCTGCATGATGTCTGTGTGTCTATGAGAGAGAGAGAGAGAGAGAGAGAGACAGAAGAGAAGTGAAGTGTGTGTGTGTGTGTGTGTTCCTTTTTTGTGTCTGGTTTTTACATTTAGTCAAGTTTTGACTAAATGTTTTAACATCGAGGGGGAATCGAAACGAGGGTCGTGGTGTATGTGTGTGCGTGCGTGTAGAGCGATTCAGACTAAACTACAGGACCGATCTTTATGAAATTTGACATGAGAGTTCCTGGGTATGAAATCCCCAGACGTTTTTTTCATTTTTTCGATAAATGTCTTTTAATTTTATGACGTCATATCCGGCTTTTTGTGAAAGTTGAGGCGGCACTGTCACGCTCTCATTTTTCAACCAAATTTGTTGAAATTTTGGTCAAGTAATCTTCGACGAAGCCCGGACTTCGGTATTGCATTTCAGCTTGGTGGCTTAAAAATTAATTAATGACTTTGGTCATTACAAATCTGAAAATTGTAAAAAAAAATAAAAATTTATAAAACGATCCAAATTTACGTTTATCTTATTCTCCATCATTTGCTGATTCCAAAAACATATAAATATGTTATATTCGGATTAAAAACAAGCTCTGAAAATTAAATATATAAAAATTATTATCAAAATTAAATTGTCCAAATCAATTTAAAAACACTTTCATCTTATTCCTTGTCAGTTCCTGATTCCAAAAACATATAGATATAATATGTTTGGATTAAAAACACGCTCAGAAAGTTAAAACGAAGAGTGGTACAGAAAAGCGTGCTATCCTTCTCAGCGCAAATACTACCCCGCTCTTCTTGTCAATTTCACTGCCTTTGCCGTGCGCGGTGGACTGACGATGCTACGAGTATACGGTCTTGCTGCGTTGCATTGCGCTCAGTTTCATTCTGTGAGTTCGACAGCTACTTGACTAAATGTTGTATTTTCACCTTACGCGACTTGTTTCTATTCATTTTGCCTCTACTGTCTCAACCTTCTTTGGTTTCTTTTTCCCTTTTCTTCCTCATAATCCTCTATGCTTTCTTCATTATTATTGGGAAGTCAGGTTATGCCTATAATTATTTTGTTTTTAAATGTTAGAGATATGTTGTGTGGCTATGTTGTGTGTGCGTGATGCGGTGTTCTAAACAGGGGAGATAACCATGTGTTTCTTTGTGATGAACGTGGATCAGGAGTTATGTCCCTTTGAGGTTGAAACTGGAAAAGTTTCTTAATGACACACTCAGCTTCCCGTAAACCATCAGTTTCTGGTCACAAACACTGTCAGGCTTTTACACACATTACAAACACCCTTTCGTTTAAACACTCACCGCTTGAGAACATCCTAGGTGGCCTTCGTAAAGAGCGAGCATTTTTCAAAGAATTTATTTTTGCGTGGACAGCCAGATTTACAATGAGACAAATCGTACGCCTCGTTTTGGCGCTAGACCCAGCTTTTAAAATCTAAATGATAAATTGACAGCTTGTTACACAAACATTCTTAAATCATAAAAGAATTCTTTTTTCATCAAGACAAGATCAGTACAATACAAATAGGTTTTGAAAGTTTTAAAAAACCAGTCTCTTTGCACCTCAGTGAGAATAACAAGCATTGGGAATACACGCATGCAGGAAAAAAATATATGGGTAGCGCCGTATGTATGGCAGCTCGCTTTCCCCGGGGAGAAAGCAGCCCGAATTTCCATGAGGGTAACCTCACTGGACTGTAAATCTTATCCAATCCAATCCAATAGTGCAAGCGAATTTCACCCTCGATTTTCATTCCGATGGATTTACCAAGTTTTTTTTTCATGATCAAAAGAAGAGGTCGCCGAGGACTTAAAACTTGAAAAATTCCCAAAACGTTTGTAGCCATTCAATGTGCAGGAACAATAAAACCAAGCAACATCCCTGATCATGAATAGCAGGTGATCAGTTTATTTTCTGTGTGCACCTGTATGGGGTCATTGTGGCGTGAAAACAGGTATGGATGACAAAAGCAACTGGTTATAATTTGTCTTTAAACTACACATGTGGCTGACTCACACCGTGGGAGGGAGGGACTTGGATTAAGGGCTGGCGTTGATGCCTTGTGTGTGTGTGTGTGTGTGTGCGTGTGTGCG
The DNA here is from genome assembly GCF_037325665.1 of Littorina saxatilis. Taxonomy (NCBI): domain Eukaryota; kingdom Metazoa; phylum Mollusca; class Gastropoda; order Littorinimorpha; family Littorinidae; genus Littorina; species Littorina saxatilis. Next base: position 35,200,493 of record NC_090254.1, read on the forward strand.
TGCATGCATGCCTGGTAGCCTACTTCTCACAGTTTCGCTTCCCAGATGGTTATGTTGTTGAAAGAAAACTTACATCTATGTGAATGTATTGTTTCACGTATGAAAAAAAAACAAGATCTGTAGGTTATTGGAACGTTTAACTATTGACAAAACAAAATGTTACATCAACATTTGCATTGGTTCAGGTATGAAGACATGTCCAGCTTTTTAAAAACTGCAATCCTCCAGTTTCTACCCCCCCCCCCCCCCCCCCCCCCTTAACCACCTGTTTAAACCACCACATCAAAATGAGCCTCGGAGGCGTCAATCAATACCTGCAAGCCAAATCCACACCGTCCTTTGTGCAGTTGTGTCTAATCCTCACAAATCAACCACTTACTTTTCGATAGTTGTGCAACAAGTCGGTTCCCACCTTCAAAGAAACCGAACCCTCTTCGAAGAAATGGGTTGCTATCACTTTCAGTTCCTCCCCACTTGAGTCAGTGTAGTCCGCGTGTAATACATTGTTACCAAGTCCACTCAGTAACGCCTCTTGAGTCTCGATCAAACCGTTACTTCTCGGAGGGTTCATTGTCGTCTGGCCTCCTTGGCTTGTAATCAGGTGTGTGGAGGTGTAGCGGCGGTCTCTTTGATGTTGTCTGATCAGGCTGTAGAACAGGTGTGACTTGGATCAGGTGTGTGTTTGTATGGAAAGGGGGAGGGGGGGGGGGGGGGAAGGGGAATTTCATGACTTGATGATATTCTGTTGATTTTGGTTTTGCGGTGGTAGGTTTGGTGATGGGGTGTGTGGGTCAGGTGTTTGTGGGGAAGGGGCGTGTGGTATTTTGAGGACCTGATGATGATATTCTGTTGATATTGCGTTGTTTTGGGTCAGGTGTGTGTTTATGGGGAAAGGGGGACGGGTGTATTTTTATGGCTTGGTTATATTCTGTTGATTTGTGTGCCTGAGTGATACATTTTATTAGGGTGGGGGCGGGTGATGTTTGGGTCAAGTTTGTGGGAGGGGGAGGCGGGGGTTTTATGACTTGCGAATATTCTGTTGATTTATTTGGGCTTATAGCATTTTGTGGGGGAGGGGGAGGGGGCTGTTTGTCAATGGTTTCTTTCACGTTTGAAGAAAAATCTCCCGAAGGGCTGCTTCCTTTTGTGTAGATCGAACGGCTTCACACGTTTGATGGTTTTGTGAGGAGTTTCGTGGTTGGCGAAGGAAAGGGGTGGAGGGGAGAGGAGAGTGAGAGGGTGAATAGCACAGCAGACGCTAAACGCTTGTCTTGGGGAGTGTGTGTGTGTTTGTGTCTTTGGAACACTTTTGGAGAACCATGTAAAAGGAATTAACATCCTTCTCCGGAGAGAGAGTGGCGGTGGGAGGGAAGGGGTATACATGATGTTTGTTTGTTTGTGTGTGTGTGTGTGTGTTTGCGTGCGTACGTGTGTGTGTGTTTGCGTGTGTGTGTGCGCGCGCGCGCTTTAGAATAGCATGCAAGAGGAATGAACATCAGTCTCCGCAGAGAGAGAGAGAGAGAGAGAGACAGAGAGAGAGATAGAATACAATCATTTTGCGTGATGATCGCTTGAAAGAGGTTGCCACCTTCTGCCTACCCTCTCACTACATAAAGCCTGACTAATCGGAGAGACCGCGATGACATTTTTAGGGTAGGAACAACGTGATTGTTCAGCCAGGTATTTAGGAGACGGAGAAGTGCGAATTTTGGCTACACTGATCCAGGATTTGTGACACGGATTTCGGATGACCCTGAACTGCGCCCGGTTCCCACCAATACACATTCACACTGCCGTTTTTCGCCCTCGGGGTGTGAAAGGGGTGTGAACAGGTGATCATACCATGACAGGTGATAATGGGGCTCTTCACCTGAGGGGGTGATAATGTCCAGCTAGTCGGCATCAGCTTTCATCGCTTGCCATACAAATGGTTTTGGGGTGGTTATAGGCATTAAAACCCTTATCTTTTGTGTTTAAAGCATGACCAAGAAAAAGAGGAACTGTCTGGGGTTTAGGATTGTCCTATGCTTATATGATTGTAGGCAATTTGGGAGAAGAAGCTGCACGGAATAGGGCTTGTGTTGGCTTGTATTTTTGAATGATCTTTTGTGTTTCTAACATGAAAGAGGAAAATAAGTGAACACGAGGGTTATTTTTCTGTGTTCGCAGCCATGAACGAGGGTTACGATTACCCCCCGCGGGTTAGGGGGAGTCCCATATTGGTTGGGACGAGAAAGAATTTACCCGATGCTAACCAGCATGTCGTTAGAGGCGACTAACAGGTTCTGTTTCTCCTTTTACCCTTGTTAAGTGTTTCTTGTATAGAATATAGTCAATGTTTGTAAAGATTTTAGTCAAGCAGTATGTAAGAAATGTTACGTCCTTTGTACTGGAAACTTGCATTCTCCCAGTAAGGTCATATATTGTACTACGTTGCAAGCCCCTGGAGCAATTTTTTGATTAGTGCTTTTGTGAACAAGAAACAATTAACAAGTGGCTCTATCCCATCTCCCCCCTTTCCCCTATCCCATCTCCCCCCTTCCCCCGTCGCGATATAACCTTGAATGGTTGAAAACGACGTTAAACACCAAATAAAGAAAGAAGGGTTACGATTGGTCCGTTACGATTGGTCCATGCTTACAGGTAAGCAATTTAGGAGACGAAGTGCACAGAAAAGGGCTTGGTCGTATTTGTTTTTATGACCACCATGAATACTACTGTTCAGTTCAGGCGCGGTCGCGGCAGACTCAGAACTTGAGCTCCTGTCAGTCACTCCAGTACACGCGTTCGGAATGCACGAAAAGCGAGTGCTTGATACGGTTAATTAAACACTTCCCTCGGCCTATGGAAATTTGACACTGAGAGCCGAAAGCGCCGCTCCTGTGCCCAGACAATAAAACAAGAGGCACATACAATACACACGCACTGGGGTAGAGGCATAGAGATATAGAATGTATTCTATATCTCTGTGGGTAGAAGAGACGAAATAGGTGAACAAGAATAATCAGATATGTAATAGTTTTACTGCATTATAACAAACATTTAGTGTTAATGCTACTACATTTAAATTAAAGCCATGTTTTTTTTAAGGTGTGACGTCATTTTCTGTTTTTGTTTTTGTTTTTGTATCCGGGGTTGTAAGAATGTACATGACAAATACAGAAATGTGATCATGCAGGCGAGTTGCAATGATACAGGCAACACAGATTCCAGGCAGTTCGAGTTCATCATTGTCTGCTGTTGGTCTTTGAGCAGTCGCTGTTATTCAGAATAGTCCGGCGCCTGTGGGTGGACATGAATAGCGAAAGCTGTTCCGAGAAGGGTTTAAAAAATATTTATCAATTTTAAAAGGAATATAAAAAGGGAAAACATCAATCTACATACAAGTAAAAGCTGTCTGTCGTGAAAAAGGTCAATGTATTCAATGTTTTCCTTACACACTGGGTGTAAATGAGAAATCATACATCTCAGCAACTTTTCAGTAAATGCGATACATGCAGATACACACACGAAATCAGCAGCAGCATGAACGGAAAGCCGAATTTTGGTGGAGTCCTGACTTGGGTGTCAAGATAATTGGTGGGGTGGGGTGGGGCTGAATTGGTATTGGGAATACAACATAATTATTCCCACTGTTCATGTCACTACTGGAATTGTGAGTGTGCCTTATTTCAGTTTGTGAACAATTGTGTAATGTAAATACTTTTTGTTTGATAACAATTTCATGTCTGGGTGGGTTTGCTTTTTCCACTTGGGACACATTTTGTCGCTGGGCCATTGCTGTTTTGGCGTCTGCTTTTGTACATACCATTTTTCTGTCTGTCATTGGTTTGATCATTTTGATGAGCTTTGAACGGTTATCATCTTCGCTATGTACACAAAAGACCAAATTCAGTATTACATTCCGGAAAGTGTCATTATTTGTTAGTATGTTTACTTTCATGATATGCATAAGGTAAACGCTGATAATGGCTTTTGTGATTTGTATTTTTTTGTTTAACTATGTTTACAAACATGCGTCCCATTGTATGTATGATTACTCTGTATCTCTTGCTCTTGTTCAATGTTCAGAAACATACCTTTGTCACAATCATTATTAAAGGTACTGAACTTGTCAAATCCAAGTGCACGGAGCCCTTGGGGCTTTTAGTCATACCTCAGGCAGGTGGGTGTAAAAATCAAGGGTCTGCCAAACCCGGCAAATGCAGTAGGCAGCCCAGAGATCCCTTGGGTTTGTTTTACTACCATAGGAGGATTTTTGAACTGTAAATGCACTCACCTGCAACAAAAACGCAAAACGAAGGCTGTGAGCTGCACTGTGCCTTTAAATTTCACTTTAAAATGCTGACGTTTTGAAAGTTGTGTTGTTACGCGACTTGAGTTGCTGCATTGAGACAGCTTGGTTTTGCTGAGGTTTCTGGCCTGGTGGTTTGGAGCCTGTATCGATACTGAGCTAGCCATTTGTTTTGGGTTGGTGTGTGAGTTCAGGTGTTTTATGTGTTTTGTTTGCACTGGTGTGTTGTTGTTGTTTTTAAACATGTCTTCATTTCCTTGACAGTTTATTGTGATTTAGAAGTGGATGGATATCATGTTTTCCATTTTTAGTTCATGCTTGCACAGGATTTACGTAAGCTCCTTAAGTCTATTGACTTTTCACCATGTTTGATTTCTCACTTGTTTTGCTGTCTGTCTCCCCCCTCTCTCTCTCTCTCTTTCTCTCTCTTTCTCTCTCTCTGTCTCTTTCTCTCCCTCTCTGTCTCTCTCCGTCTCTCTCTCTCTCTCTCTCTCTCTCTCTCTCTCTCCCTCTCTCTCTCTGTCTCTCTCTCTCTCTCTCTCTCTCTCTCTCTCTCTCTCTCTCTCTCTCTGCGTGAGTGTGTGTGTGTGTGTCTCTCTCTTTGTCTCTTTCTGTCTCTCTCTCTCTCTCTCTCTGCAGCTTCAGGGGTTTCCCTCTTTCTTAAAAATAATTGAACTCAGTTTACAATGATGCCAGAACGATATCGTTTGTTTTGCTCTGTCTGTCTCCCCCCTCTCTCTCTCTCTCTCTCTCTCTCTCTCTCTCTCTCTCTCTCTCTCTCTCTCTCTCTCTCTCTCTTTCTCTTCCTTTCTCTCTCAGTCTCTCTCTCTCTGTCTCTCTCCCTGTCTGTCTGTCTCTCTCTCTCAGTCTCTCTCTCTCTCTGTCTCTCTCTTTGTCTCTGTATGTCTGTCTGTATGTCTGTCTCTGTCTCTGTCTGTCTCTGTCTCTCTCTCTCTTTTTCCCCCTTCACTTTTAGTTTAAAACTGTCAACACATTTTCCTAGCACTGTGAACACATTTTTCGATGTCAGTTTTGGTATGTTTTGTTTTAATTTGCTTGCTGGGGATTTTTTTCTTGTTTTGTTTTGCCACGATCGCCTACCCTATCAATGTATGACTCCATGCTGTTAAAGAATGTGAAGGAATGTTTAGGATTTTGAACGGGAGCAATATCTTCCAAACGGTAACCGAGTCGAGATAATAGAGCATAATTACTTCAATATTGAGCACAGACATATTTGTCGGAGAATGCAAAGATAATGTAAATAATATGTGTGTGTTGAACTGTTACTTTAGTCAACTAATTCAATTGAAGTAGATTTAGTAAGATGTGAGAGAGAGAGTGTGTGTGTGTGTGTGTGTGTGTGTGTGTGTGTGTGTGTGTGTGTGTGTGTGTGTATGTGTGTGTGTGTGTGTGTGTGTGAGTTTGAATAATGAGAGAAAATCGCCCGCCTTTTACGTGTATCCGTGTTTCTGATTGTGGTGTGTGTGTGTGTGTGTGTGTGTGTGTGTGTGTGTGTGTGTGTGTCACGTGTGTGTGTATATGTGTGTATGTGTGTGTGTGTTTGTGTGTGTGTGTGTGTGTGTGTGTCTGTTATTGCTGAGCATAAGTCATAATGATTCAAAAAGTTCAGAAAGCCTGCACTTGGTCAGATTTGTATCTTTCAACCTTTCAGCTGAGTAAACTTTGATCAGTCTTTCTGTGCTCGAAGTAAAAAAAAAAAAAACGGGCCTGGTTTGAGCAGTGACACAGGGAAATCTGTACAGCAAACCTCTGCAGCCCTTCACAGAGAGAAATTCTCTCCAGAGTCTTCGGAGTTGTCAGCGTTTGGAAACTTGATAGTCTGCTACAGACGGTGGGGAAGTTCTTGACCGCAGCATGGCCGGTCAAAATAACACACTGGGACCATACCAAAGGCAAGCGGCGGTGGAGCTTAAATTGATACCGACATGGTTACTGCACAAACGGCCAGCTAAGCCACTCCCCCTACTGGCACGTGCGAGCACTGCGATGGCGCGTGCTGCGACCGCGCCTAGACTGTGTTGGGATAATAGAAAAAGACTAACATGGTAAGCTCAACCTTTCTAGCTGTCTCCAATTTCTTTGGCTTTGGTAAACGATATCATATTTTGGTTCATGTGGTACTTAAAGCATTCGGAAGTGGGGGAAGTGGACTTGAAGTTGAAACCTTAGGGGAATGGTGGTGTAACAAGTCGGTTTCGTGAGTTGTATGAGTTCGGTTTAAACAACCACAAAGGGAATTCCTGGTGTCCCTGGGAAATAATAAAATATTCTGTATCCTGTATTCCATATTATCTGGAACTGTGTGGAAAATGGCTGAAAGGTTATGTGTGCATTGTCATAAGGCCAAAAAAAAAATAGGTCTGTTTACGGTAACCCGACCGACCCTAGTTTTTTCGCGCGACCCCTAGACTTTTTTTTTGGCATTTGGGGGGAAAAAAAAAAATCTTGTTTTTTTTGGCAAAATAACGTAAAAATATGGTTTTGGGGGAAAAATGAAAAATAAAATAAAAAATCCCGACCTACCGACCCTATTTTTTTGGCCTATGTTACCGTAAACAGACCTTTTTTTTTTTGGCCTAAGCATCTTGCCACTGCAAAGGGGAGTCGTGCAAGCATTTGCTCTTTCAATCATTTGTGCAAGGGTTGGACATTGGATTCAGTCTGTCTGTCTGTTTGTTTGTTCGTTTGTTTGTCTGTCTGTCTGTCTGTTTTTGGCTAAGACTTGTATCTCTGGTTATTTTACCTTTAGTGTAAAAGTACCTGGAGGATGGATATATGTGGCGGTGGAGTTGGAGAGCGGGGGGGGGGGGGAGGGGGGTGGTGATTGCAGTTGAGAAGTGCAATTTCTATGTCGGCACGACAACGACAGACTGACTTGGCCTCCCTTTGTTGCTGCTGGCACTGAGAAGAGTCTTGGAAGCAATTTTTGGTTCCGCGAGTGCGTCATAATCGTTGTGTCCTTACGTTAGACGAGTGTGGAACACATCACACACTCCACAGGCATTGTCTGTCTTTTCCATCTTTGGCATATGTTGGCCAAGTTAGCGTATGTGCGTAGTTAGTTGCAGTGAGAGAGAGAGAGAGAGCTTTAAAAGCCCTTTAGACAAAGAGAATGATAATATGTGCACACACACACACGCACACGCACACACACACACGCACACACACACACACACACACACACACACGCAAGAGAGAGAGAGAGAGAGACGCTTTGACTTTTGGAAAGTTTTAAAAGCCCTTTAGACAAAGAGAATGATAATATGTGCACACACACACACACACACACACACTGACACGCACACACACACACACTCCAGAGAGAGAGAGCAAAGCTACTTTGGCATCACCATGTCTCCTGAGACCAGATATAGTCAATGTTGCTGACTGTCAGGTGAAACTATGATGAGAGTGTTGTTTAAGGGCGATAAGTAAACTAGACTGACAAGTAAATAAATAAAACAAAATAAATGAGAGGAATGATGATTGTATCGTGAGGATTTTAGCTGCCGAAGATTGGAGTCTGTTTTGTCAAATTAAATTGTTTTGATCCTATCTCCCCCTGTCAATCCGTCGGCCTCGTTGACTTGTTATTTAAACCTGTCACTGGCACAATCAGAATGGAGAACCAGCATAAGTCGCAAAGCAGTTCTGAAATATAACGTGTGGCCTCAGCGACCAGCCATGGGAGTAAACAGGTACCCGAAATTCATTTATGTTTCTTTCTCGTAGAATGGTGATTGACGACTGGCAATTTTATAAGAAAACTAATGAGTCAAGCCTGATCTTGTTGGGTTATTTTTGACAACGACGATTTACGGCTGACAATTTCTTCCTGTAGTGATTTTCTAAGTGCATAATGGGTCAGCTGTCATGGTTTTAAGCAGCTCGTCCTCCTTTTCCCAACACCAGATGATAAAGTGTCGCAGAATATTTTTGGAGGTTTTTGTGCCGGGGGGGAATAACGTTTCCTTCCACTGAAAAGTGATTCCTTTGTGGTCTTGTCTTGCATCATGATCCCACGTCTGTCCCTTGTCGTGTGTCTATGATCGCGATGTTTCTGGTGTTGTTTTTTTGCTGCTTCAGGTGGTGGAGTTGTTAAGACTAGTTTGTTTTCAAAAGGGGGAGCTGGAAGAGACGAACGATGTTAGGCAAGAACTCCGTCGAGGTTTGTATCCTCTGTAGAAGAGTTGTCTTGCTTGATAGTGAGGCAAGCTGTGAACAAGCCAAGGTATCAACTGCAGTGAGCTGTCAGCTCCGATGGCCAGGTTTCAAAGATAATGTCACCATATCGAGCGCATACTGTAGTTTGGAGCCGTAAGAACCAGCGGAGAAACGCCGTCCTCTGTCACTCTCTCTGTCTCTCCCTGTCTCTCCCTGTCTTTCTCTTTCTCTCTCTTCCTCTCTCTCTGTCTTTCTCTCTCTTTGTGTGTGTGTGTGTGTGTGTGTGTGTGTCTCTCTCTCTCTCTCTCTCTCTCTCTCTCTCTCTCTCTCTAGTCTGTCTTTGTCTCTCTCTCTGTCTCTCTGTGCCTGTATGAATGTCTGTCTCTCTGTCTCTGTCTCTCTCTCTGTCTCTCTCTCTCCCCCTCTCCCTCTCTCTCTCCCTCTCTCTCTCTCCCTCTCTCTCTCTCTCTCTCTCTCTCTCTCTCTCTCTCTCTCTCTCTCTCTCTCTCTCTCTCTCTCTCTCTCTCTCTCTCTCGTGGAACTTCTTTGTGGTCGCCATCGCCTTTGTTGTAAACCTCAGCAAAGAGCAGAAGACAGAAAACGAAACAAGTCATGTCCACCGTCCCGGTGCAATGTCAACTGGCATGGTGAACATCCCATACCGAGCTTTGGCCGAGAGCTAGCTAGAGAGGAAAAGTCTGGCATTCTTCTGCAGGGTCTCTCTCTTGATCTTTCCTCTTCAGACCCCCGAGCTCACGGGGGGGGATTAGCAATGCCCACTCCCCTACTACCCCCACAGACAAGACACACACACTCACACACACACGCATACGCACGCACACACACATACGCGCGCACACACGCACAGACACACACATCTCCCTTTGGTGGCCCGTGGCTCGAACAGTTGCTCTGAGCAAGCTACACACAAACTGGTCGTTTAGGTGGGAGAGGGTGAAGTGTGGATGAACCGTTTTAACTGGCTGTTGAAGGGGAAGATAAGTTGTTTCTATAAGTTTCGTTGGATAAGAAGACGGGGCAAGCTGACACAGACACACACACACAGACAGACAGACAGACAGAAAAAGACAGACACACACACACACACACTCGCACGCACGCACGCACGCACACACACACACACACACACATACACACATACACACATACACTCACACACACACACTCACACACAGACACACACTCACACACACATACAAACCATCAACAAAACAACAACTTACATCCTTTACTTTACAGGTAAATGATATTCAACCATTACAGTAATAGTAGAGGTGATACAGAGTGCTGCACTTTCCATAAGTTGAGGTCCCACAGAGAGCGCTCTCCCCTCATTTTGATCAATTACATCAACCCTACTTCTCAATCATCATGGTCAGGGGACTCGGGAGGGCGATCAAATGTCTGTACCCCCAGTAACAACGTACACGTTGTTAGCTTGGATTAGGACCAAAAGCGAGAGAAAGAGACCTACCTTAGCTCTCTCTGCCTATCGTCAAGGGTGGAATTTCCCACCCGTGTTCAGTGTTTTGTGGAAGATTTTTTTCTCAGGTTTTGGATGTGAATAGTGGATTTTTTTCTTCTCAAAAATCTGGTTGAGGGTTTTGTGGTGTATTGTGTGTTTACCTGGTAATCCCTTCGGCTACAAAAATGGATTCGTTTTGGAACTATTGGGTTGTGAGTCGATACCGAAAAGTAAGTTTGTACAAGACTGAACTGTTAAAACGATTTGTTTAGATTCGTGTGCTGACATAGATGTTGGGGTCCTGATTTGGCCTAAATGGTCCGCTGGACCCATTAAGCAACAGTTAACTAACTAACTGACATAGATGTTGCCTGCATTGTGAACTACCCCCCGCGGGTTAGGGGGAGTCCCATATTTGTTGGGACGACCGATGCTACCCAGCATGTCGTAAGAGGCGACTAACGGTTCTGTTTCTCCTTTTACCCTTGTTAAGTGTTTCTTGTATAGAATATAGTCAATGTTTGTAAAGATTTTAGTCAAGCAGTATGTAAGAAATGTTAAGTCCTTTGTACTGGAAACTTGCATTCTCCCAGTAAGGTCATAATATTGTACTACGTTGCAAGCCCCTGGAGCAATTTTTTGATTAGTGCTTTTGTGAACAAGAAACAATTAACAAGTGGCTCTATCCCATCTCCCCCCTTTCCCCTATCCCATCTCCCCCCCCTTTCCCCGTTGCGATATAACCTTGAATGGTTGAAAACGACGTTAAACACCAAATAAAGAAAGAAAGAACATTGTGAACTTGGAGAGGAAGAGGGGTTACGTTTACAGAAAAGTTACCGGAACTTGCTTTGCTGTGTTGATCTGTCTCTCCTTGTTGGGGGCTGTCTGCTTGTCTGTATGTTTGTCTGCGTGAAACTGTGGGTTTTTCCCGCACTTTTATGTGTGCATTGTACTTAATATTTTAGTAGATTTCTTTCAAGAACATATCGATATTCATCATTGCACATTCCGCGAAACACTTTTTTCATCCATAACATGCCCATGGAAAATACATGTATCTTCACAGTGAAACCCCCGTTTAGCTCCCACACACACACCCTCACCCCTCACGTTTGAGACATCCCCCATTTAAAGACATTGGTTTCTCAGATTTTCTGCCTCTGTAAATTCACCTCTATTTGAAGACTGCCTCCTGTTCAAGACCTGATTATCTCAGATTCCTAAGGGTTGTGAAACACTATCGACTGTGCACTATCAAGTCCAGTTTTCTCAGATTCCTAAGGTTTGTGAAACACTATCGACTGCACTATCAAGTCCAGTTTTCTCAGATTCCTAAGGTTTGTGAAACACTATCGACTGTGCACTATCAAGTCCAGTTTTCTCAGATTCCTAAGGTTTGTGAAACACTATCGACTATGCACTATCAAGTCCAGTTTTCTCAGATTCCTAAGGGTTGTGAAACACTATCGACTGTGCACTATCAAGTCCAGTTTTCTCAGATTCCTAAGGGTTGTGAAACACTATCGACTGTGCACTATCAAGTCCAGTTTTCTCAGATTCCTAAGGGTTGTGAAACACTATCGACTGTGCACTATCAAGTCCAGTTTTCTCAGATTCCTAAGGGTTGTGAAACACTATCGACTGTGCACTATCAAGTCCAGTTTTCTCAGATTCCTAAGGGTTGTGAAACACCATCGACTGTGCACTATCAAGTCCAGTTTTCTCAGATTCCTAAGGGTTGTGAAACACTATCGACTGTGCACTATCAAGTCCAGTTTTCTCAGATTCCTAAGGGTTGTGAAACACTATCGACTGTGCACTATCAAGTCCAGTTTTCTCAGATTCCTAAGGGTTGTGAAACACCATCGACTGTGCACTATCAAGTCCAGTTTTCTCAGATTCCTCAGGGTTGTGAAACACTATCGACTGTGCACTATCAAGTCCAGTTTTCTCAGATTCCTAAGGGTTGTGAAACACTATCGACTGTGCACTATCAAGTCCAGTTATCTCAGATTCCTAAGGGTTGTGAAACACTATCGACTGTGCACTATCAAGTCCAGTTTTGGCACTTTCCACTCAAGTTTACAGCAGCCAGCTGATCTAACCTGTTTTGGGTCTGTCTAGGGTTGACAGCCCAGGTTTTGATACAAAGATTCCACAACTTGGGGTTTAGGGGCTTGAAATACTAAAAACTTAACACAACAAATCTGTAAGGTTGAGCTCACACAATGACCTATTTTGAGGGCTCATTTGGGATTATTATTATTATAGTGATTTTTTGTCTTTAATTCTCTTCTTTCTGGTTTTTGACTCACATGCGAAGCAAAAGTGAGTCTATGTACTCACCCGAGTCGTCCGTCCGTCCTGAAAACTTTAACGTTGGATATTTCTTGGACACTATTCAGTCTATCAGTACCAAATTTGGCAAGATGGTGTATGATGACAAGGCCCCAAAAAACATACATAGCATCTTGACCTTGCTTCAAGGTCAAGGTCGCAGGGGCCATAAATGTTGTCTAAAAAACAGCTATTTTTCACATTTTCCCCATTTTCTCTGAAGTTTTTGAGATTTAATACCTGACCTATATATGATATATAGGGCAAAGTAAGCCCCATCTTTTGATACCAGTTTGGTTTACCTTGCTTCAAGGTCAAGGTCACAGGAGCTCTTCAAAGTTGGATTGTATACATATTTTGAAGTGACCTTGACCCTGAACTATGGAAGATAACTGTTTCAAACTTAAAAATTATGTGGGGCACATGTTATGCTTTCATCATGAGACACATTTGGTCACATATGATCAAGGTCAAGGTCACTTTGACCCTTATGAAATGTGACCAAAATAAGGTAGTGAACCACTAAAAGTGACCATATCTCATGGTAGAAAGAGCCAATAAGCACCATTGTACTTCCTATGTCTTGAATTAACAGCTTTATGTTGCATGACCTTGGATGACCTTGACCTTGGGTCAAGGTCACATGTATTTTGGTAGGAAAAATGTGTAAAGCAGTTCTTAGTGTATGATGTCATTGCTAGGTTTAGCTGAAGGTCAAGGTCATGTAAAGGTCAAGGTCAAGCATGTGAGTCGTATGGGCTTTGCCCTTCTTGTTTTTGACTCACATGCGAAGCAAAAGTGAGTCTATGTACTCACCCGAGTCGTCCGTCCGTCCGTCCGTCCGTCCGTCCGTCCGTCCGTCCGGACGTCCGTCCGGAAAACTTTAACGTTGGATATTTCTTGGACGCTATTCAGTCTATCAGTACCAAATTTGGCAAGATGGTGTATGATGACAAGGCCCCCAAAAACATACATAGCATCTTGACCTTGCTTCAAGGTCAAGGTCGCAGGGGCCATAAATGTTGCCTAAAAAACAGCTATTTTTCCCATTTTTCCCATTTTCTCTGAAGTTTTTGAGATTCAATACCTCACCTATATATGATATATAGGGCAAAGTAAGCCCCATCTTTTGATACCAGTTTGGTTTACCTTGCTTCAAGGTCAAGGTCACAGGAGCTCTTCAAAGTTGGATTGTATACATATTTTGAAGTGACCTTGACCCTGAACTATGGAAGATAACTGTTTCAAACTTAAAAATTATGTGGGGCACATGTTATGCTTTCATCATGAGACACATTCGGTCACATATGATCAAGGTCAAGGTCACTTTGACCCTTATGAAATGTGACCAAAATAAGGTAGTGAACCACTAAAAGTGACCATATCTCATGGTAGAAAGAGCCAATAAGCACCATTGTACTTCCTATGTCTTGAATTAACAGCTTTGTGTTGCATGACCTTGGATGACCTTGACCTTGGGTCAAGGTCACATGTATTTTGGTAGGAAAAATGTGTAAAGCAGTTCTTAGTGTATGATGTCATTGCTATGTAAGCATGTGAGTCGTATGGGCTTTGCCCTTCTTTTTTTTATATTTAGTCAAGTTTTGACTAAATATTTTAACATCGAGGGGGAATCGAAACGAGGGTCGTGGTGTATGTGCGTCTGTCTGTCTGTCTGTCTGTCTGTGTGTGTGTGTGTGTAGAGCGATTCAGACTAAACTACTGGACCGATCTTTATGAAATTTGACATGAGAGTTCCTGGGTATGAAATCCCCGAACGTTTTTTTCATTTTTTTGATAAATGTCTTTGATGACGTCATATCCGGCTTTTCGTGAAAGTTGAGGCGGCACTGTCACGCCCTCACTTTTCAACCAAATTGGTTGAAATTTTGGTCAAGTAATCTTCGACGAAGCCCGGACTTCGGTATTGCATTTCAGCTTGGTGGCTTAAAAATTAATTAATGACTTTGGTCATTAAAAATCTGAAAATTGTAAAAAAAAATAAAAATTTATAAAACGATCCAAATTTACGTTTATCTTATTCTCCATCATTTGCTGATTCCAAAAACATATAAATATGTTATATTCGGATTAAAAACAAGCTCTGAAAATTAAATATATAAAAATTATTATCAAAATTTTTTTTTGGAAATCAATTTAAAAACACTTTCATCTTATTCCTTGTCGGTTCCTGATTCCAAAAATATATAGATATGATATGTTTGGATTAAAAACACGCTCAGAAAGTTAAAACGAAGAGAGGTACAGAAAAGCGTGTTATCCTTCTCAGCGCAACGAATACCCCGCTCTTCTTGTCAATTCCACGGGCACTGCCTTTGCCACGGGCGGTGGAGTGACGATGCTACGAGTATACGGTCTTGCTGCGTTGCGTTGCGTTCAGTTTCATTCTGTGAGTTCGACAGCTACTTGACTAAATATTGTATTTTCGCCTTACGCGACTTGTTACCTCTTTGTATGGTCAGTTGCTGTCTCCTCGACAAATGTCAGTCTGGCAGTGAGAAGGTTAACAAACAATGGTGGCACGGGAACTACTTTTACATTCCATGTGATGACTGAGAAATATCATGTCAAGCATCGTACATTGTTCTTGCCGGGGCATTTCAAACTGACATGCACACAACATTTGTTTTACCCTTTGTGAAGCCAATGGTGTGAGGGTGGGTGGGTGGGATGCAGATGAATGCTGTTCTTCTCCATGGTAGCTTCCAGTGAACGGAACTGCTCACTGATTAGTTTCGCTTGTGTGTGGTCTCTAATCAAATCCATCACATGTGGTCATGGAGTCCCATGATTCGCTATACAGTCTTGAGTCGAGCGTTTGAAAATGCCTGAGCCTGAAGGTGGGTGTACCTTACATCTCTTGGTATCAGTCCGCCTTAGAGATGAATGAGGACGACAGATGGCCAGAATAGCGCGCTGCATTTTCCTGCATAGAACTTAGGCGCGGTGCCTGAGCTAAACATTGGCGGGCACTGCTCACAGCCCGGTACACGGCACTGTAAACATTCCCCGTCCCTTCACCTCTCTCGCCACCATCTTATCTTATCTTGTCTTGTCTTGTCTTGTCTCGTCTTGTCTCGTCTTGTCTCGTCTCGTCTCGTCTCGTCTCGTCTCGTCTCATCTCATTTGCTTCTGTGCCGTCCGTCAAGCGACAAGTGAAGCGAATCTGATATCTGCTTTGCAGCAGTGGGTCCGTTCCAGTGACATTTTATTGTTGTCACAGAGATGTTGCCATGGAAACGGCTCTTAAGTTGTCACGTGATCTATGCATCTATCACATTTAGCTCACATTTTGCCGTCTTATTTTTTTTCCACATTAGTATTAGTGTTCCTAGTCCTACAAAATCGCCTAAGTAACATTGTCTGCTTAAAACGAACTTGTCAGATGATGAATCTTGTGACAACTTGCTGCCGGGCCCCATTTTAGGTGTTTTACATGACTGTCTGATAAGGTGTTACGCTGTATTTGCTTTATTACACCCCCGGTATAGGGGTGTGTATAGGATTCGGTCGATGTGTTTGTGTGTTTGTGTTCGCATATAGATCTCAAGAATGAACGGACCGATCGTCACCAAACTTGGTGAACAGGTTCTATACATTCCTGAGACGGTCCTTACAAAAATTGGGACCAGTCAAACACACGGTTAGGGAGTTATTGGTGGATTAAAATTATACAAGGACTTATAGAGGGACATATTCATGGTCAAAGGGAAATAACCATTCTCACTGCCACCAACTGAGAAGGTTATTTCCCTTTGACGGGGGTGTTTTTCCTACCTCGGAGGAATTTCTTGTTTCCTTAAGAATTTCACAAATAAATGTGTAATATTTCTGTGAATGTCCATTCAGTGGCAATGTGTGTGTGTGTGCTTGCTTGCATACATATGTGTGCGTATCTGTCCGTCTGTGTTCATAATGCACATTAGTGAGCATTCATGCTGATTTGTTAATAACTTTTTATCAGCTCACTGAAGTGAACAGAGAAACCTTCCATCGCGTCACAGTTCTGTACCTTTTATCTGTCCATGACAGTCGTGTAC
The DNA here is from genome assembly GCF_037325665.1 of Littorina saxatilis. Lineage (NCBI taxonomy): Eukaryota > Metazoa > Mollusca > Gastropoda > Littorinimorpha > Littorinidae > Littorina > Littorina saxatilis. The sequence goes on from NC_090254.1 coordinate 35,216,862, forward strand.
CCAGAACATTCTGTAGCCTTCCATGCGATGTAGGCTCGCCCTCTCTGACTGGGCGCGCTGAAATCCCTCAACGCTCACCACTGTGTGTTCGTGGTGGGGACCGTCGTCTTTGAAAGCTGCAGCTCGCGAGAGCTGCAAGGGGGCCGATGCATTTGTTCAATGTTTTAAGGGGATTAGTGGACAATGTAGGCCCTTGAGGGACCAGCCCCTACTGGGCCCCTACCCCCCTCCTTGCATCACGCACGGCCCGAAAGGAGTGAAGAATGTTTTTGAGGTCTTGGCGGAGCTTTGGAGGAGAGAGACCCGTCCCTTCTATGGGGTTCTCTCTCTCTATCTCTTTCTGCCCTGTCTTGTCTTTTTCGTGTCTTTTTCTCTCACCCATCTTGTCTGCAGCTTTTTCCAAGGGTGGTTTCTTGCAGGGGTTGTTGTTTTCCTGAGGAGTTCTTCTTCTTGCCCTGCGGTGGGTTGCATGTGAGTTTTAGGTGTGATGTTATTGTGGTCGTTGAGTGTGTGTTTGCTCTTCGAGGTGTGGCGACTGACCCTTTGTTGGTGCTGTGAGTGGTTGTGAAGGCGTTTAGTTTCTTGTACACTGGTTTGGATATATGGTGTAAGTCTGCTTTGGAATCGTGCCTGATTTGTAGATAGCTGCCGATGAGTATGTGTTACTGGATCCATCTAAGATAATTTTCTGATAAGTATGTGTTACTGGATCTATCAAAGATCTTTTTCTGATGAGTATGTATTACTGGATTTATCTAAAATAATTATGTGACTCGTATGTGGTCCTGGATTTATGTAACATAATTTTGAAGACATATCTAATAATAGAGCAGTACTTTACTCTTTAGTTTGGGTACTGAATAAATTAGGCAACTCGACTTTCTGGATAAGTGGTATCCATCATTTTCACTGCTGCTTACCTGAGGTGATGGATGTTGCTCCAGGGGTATCTCAGGTGTATGTTATGTAGTACAGTGGAACCCCCCTTTTAAGACCTCAACAAATCTGATAAAATCAGGTCTTAAAAAGGAGGGAGTCTTAAAATGGGGGTAAATTTAAAGAGGTTATGAACAGAAATTCTGAGAAAACATGGTCTTAAAAGGGAGGGAGTCTTAAATTGGGGGGTCTTAAAAGGGGGGTTCCACTGTAGGAGTATAGCGTGAGTAAATTAATGAAGATGTTCTCTTCTTTGTAGGACTTGAGGGGTATCTGTGGTCACTGAGGTATATGTTATGTACGTTGGAGGGAGAAAGTGTGAGTAAAATACTGTAGAATTTCTCTTGATTGTGACACTGAAAAAGTAGAAGAATCTCTAGACAGATTTCATATTTATTTTCCTTCACTATTTTGTCATAAAGTTTAATCATTCTGCTGTAACATTGACGCCCAAAAGATAAACATGAATGTTTACTCGTATTTTTGATTGAACTACTTTTCGTGCAAGTCTGTATGTAATACAGTATGTAGACCTTTAGGAAAGTTGATTGGGAGAGTGGTTTACTTGAGGAACAAGTTCATGTCCTTCAGTTTGTTGTTTTTATAGGTTTCTATTTATTTATCCATTTGTGTATCTTTTCAATTATTGTAGCCAGTCCCACTTTACATCCAGTTCTTAGTTTGAAGCATATTCAGGCCTGAAAGTGGCGAGCAGAAACATGTAACTGGCGAGTAGAAATGTTCATCTACTCGCCGAAAACGAGTAAAATGCTGAAACACATTGTTGGTTTGGCTAGTAAAGTTTGCTTTCTTGCTAGTACATTTTCAGAATCACTAGCCAAAGGCGAGTACACCATTCGTTGGACTTTCAGGGCTGATATTCATGTTCTTACAATGCCAGTGACAGTCAGCCAAAAGTAAACTCAGGTCAATAACTCACTAGCACGTGAACCACACATTGCTGCCCTTGATACCTGTGTATGTGGCCTTTATTGCCCGGTATTTTTTGTTTAAATGAGATGTCCTGCATATAAAATCAAGTGAAATAAAACAAAATGAAATAAAGATGACCTTTTCATCACAGGGGCCTCACATGGCAAGTAGTACCACTGTACCACTGGCCACAAGTAGCCTTGTATTGGCCCCACGGGAGAGCGGGTTATGGTTATGATTTGCTAAGGAATGGCCAAAAAGCCTGGATAAAGGGTGAGAAAGAATGCAGTGAATGTTTTGATTCCGGGTTGGGGTTTTGTCCTCGAATGCTCTTTGACTCTGGAGCTGAGTGGAGTTGAAAGAGTGCTGGTTCTTTTACTGCGGGCGTGTGAGTGAAGTGGTATTGTCTCAAATGAGTGTTGGTGTGAGAGTCTGCATGTATTCGCTATTGGAAGGGGGGGGGGGGGGATTGGTGCTGTGGTATTCGATCACATGACGGATGGACCATTGGGTGATGCAAGTAGTGAAAGTCTGACTTCCTCCTCCTCCATGGACAACCCAAATCACAATATCAAGTTTTAAGGTCACAGCAGGATCGAGTTTGTGTCAAAAATAAAATAACCCCCAGCGGCGCTCTACGTGGCACTGAGAAAGGGAGTCTGTCCAGCGTTTGTTATTCTTGGTTTTTCAAAAAGTCAAAAATCATGCGTCGAAAGCATTTAAAGCAAGTGTCTTTAAGTTGTTGGCTGCGAGGAAATATTTGTAAACACATCATTTACTGTATTTGCCTGAACTGACAACGTGCAATGTGCCCTTGATGTATAAAGGAAAACACCACACATAGACACGTTGTTTGTTGCTTTTCTTTTTCTTCTGTTGTTGTTTAGTGAACGGTTTGTTGCCCGATAAGGCGAGTTATCCAGGGCCTCAGCTGACGTCCTACAGGCAGCGAAGGGTTAAGAGCAGTAGACGGGTTCCTTGACATTGTAACAATTTAAGTTGTTTAATACTTACATTAGTGCCAGAGCCGTTGAAGTGAATATTTTTGTGACATTGTCAAACGTTGTCATTTGAAACAGGCACACTAGCTCTGGTAATATTCTGGTACATTGTGTCTGCAGTTGGAAAAACACACGTCTAAAGTAGTTATTTCTTGTCAGTTTTCAAGTGACTAAAGCTGTTTGACAAGTGTAAAAAGTGGAGAAATACCGTGGAACACACCCAATGTAAGACCTCTCCCTTTTTAAGACTTTTATTTCTCGGATTTTCTGTTCATAATTATAGCCTCTGTACATTTAACCCCATTTAAAGACTCCCTTTTACATTTGTATTTCTCAGATTGTTGCTGCTCTTAAATAAGGGGCACCAATATTAAAGCTTCTTATACTGCTTATTCATTTTTGTGCCAGATCCGTCTTTTTCCCTGCTATTCCCACCAGGACCACCCCTAGTACCCTAGCAACAAGTTAATCATTAGAACTTCTTGGCGTTGTGGCTGCGCTGGTATTGCTCCCTTGACAGGTTTTCATTGTGTCCTCAACCTTTTCCATTGAGCTGGAATCAGGAACGGAAGGGGGAGGGGAGGGGCTCACTCGATGGACAATCCAAATCACATGTGACTGTAAATGTTCCTGAGACTCAGAGAGAGAGAGAGAGAGAGAGAGAGAGAGAGAGAGAGAGAGAGAGAGAGAGAGAGAGAGAGAGAGGGCGGGTAGAACTGGTGAGGGGGGGGGGGGGGTCGTAGAGAGTTGTTTTCGTGTGTCTAATAGAGACAGAAAGAGAGGGATGGAGGAGGAAGAAGAAGAAGCCGGATATAGCTGTGTGTGTCTGTCTGTCTGTCTGTCTGTCTGTCTGTCTGTCTGAGAGGGAGGTAGAGAAAGAGAGAGAGAGAGAGAGATTCTTGAAGTGGTTTGGAAATGACAGAGAGAGGAGAGAGAGGGGGGGGGCAGTTGTGGGGTAGTTGTGCAGAATTAGATTACTGCCAGATTGACAAAACCTTGCGCTGAGGTTTTTTTTATTGCAGCCTGGCATTTTGACTGGTTCCGGCTTGTCCCAGACCATGTTGTGATTGGTTCTTTGCAGTCACGGCCCTTGTTTTCATTGGTTGTTGTTTGCTCTTTGTGGCAGGTCCGCCAGCAGATCCACATGGCCAGTCGCCCGCTGCCCTCCGTGCCCCCCGCCACCAGCAAGAACAACAACAGCAGCAACAACGTCAGGGCCTCTCCGCGACAGAGACCCACGTCCACTTACCAGTGCCGCAGCTTCGAAGACCACCACTACTTGCCTTCCTCCTCCTCCTCCCCCTCCCCGCTCTCCGCAGCCAAGCAGTCCAACGGCGTCAGCATCAGGAGTTCACCGCGAAGGAAGCAGCCCCGGCCGCTGAGTGAGATTGCGACAGGGTCTAGCGGGGGTGTGATACCAGGATCCGGCAGCAAAGGCTACGACAACTGGCACCCCATGAGTCTCTACGAGGTCAACGCTACTGCAGCGACTCCCACGCGCGTCTCTCCCAAGCACTCACCGCGGCACCAGCCACATCATCCCAGCTCTTCCAAGAACCCCACGCCTCCCAACTCCTCGCCACAGAACCGCCCGGCTTCGGCTCATAACTCCTCTCCGCAGAACCGTCCGACCCCCAACTCTTCTCCCCAAAACCGCCCACCTCCCAACCCCACTTCACAAACGCGGCCAGTTTCTAACTCCTCTCCACAAAATCGCCCCGTTTCTAACTCCTCTGCACTAAACCGCCCCAATTCTTCTCCCCAGAACAGACCTACGCCGGTTCCCGAGGGTGGGGAAGGTGGAGTGTACATCTACGGTCCCACCCCTGGGGGTTTGATGGCCGAGCTGCGTGCAGGTGGCCAAGGTCCCAGATTCGATTCTAGTCAGAGACAGAGTGGAGGAGTAGTTTGTGGTGGTGGTGGTGGTGGTGGTGGTGGAGTCGGACATGCGGTGGTTTCGCGAGGCAGTGGATGTCCTTCTGGGAACACGGAGCCAGTTCTTCGCTACCAGAATGATTCGCCCTTCCATGTGGATGACCCGGAACAGGCTGGGAAGATACGGCAAGGGTGAGTCTGAGTTTGATGTCCATGAGTTGTCCGTGCTTCTTGGTTTGGTCGTTAGGTCTATTCTGTCTCTCTCTGTCCCTTTGTCTATGTCTGTCTATATGTCAGTCTTGTCTCTCTCTCTCTCTCTCTCTCTCTCTCTCTCTCTCTCTCTCTCTCTCTCTCTCTCTCTCTCTCTCTCTCTCTCTCTCTCTCTCTCTCTCGCTCTCTCTCTCTCTCTCTCTCTCTCGCTCTCTCTCTATCTCTCTCTCTCACTCTCTCTCTCTCACTCTCTCTCTCTCTCTCTCTCTCTCTCTCTCTCTCTCTCTCTCTCTCTGTTGACTGATGACCTAGTTGTGCCACATGAAATGACAGGCGAATGAAGAGTAAAGGCATCAATCGTAACGCACAGCACAGCACTGCATGCCTACAACTTGATGAACTTGTAATTGAGTGACATTTGGAGTGACATGTAGCAAGTCGCATCTGACATTTATGATGGAGGAGCAAATTGACGGCAAAGTTTTCTCCCCTCTAATGGTTTACCTGTCATTCACGTTTGCTGTTAACCGTATATTCTGTTGTTTTGGGTAGTATTAACTGTTTGGTTTGGTTGGTTGGTTGGTCTTCTGCGTAATTTGGTTTGCCTGTCATTCACGTTTGCAGTTAACCGTATTCTGTTGTTTGGGGTAGAATAACCTGTTTGGTTTGGTTGGTTGGTTGGTTGGTTGTTTGGTCTCCTGCGTAATTTGGCACTTTTTGTATTCGCGGCCTGGTGCATAACAGGATTTAACACAGATTTTGCTGAAATAACTTCTTAGGTTGATGTAGATGTCAGTTACGAAATTAGTTCAGCGAGAAAAATCACGCTATGCACAGAAAGTAACGAGGCTGTAGACTGACTGAGTGTTGGTATGTGTCTAGGTGGAAGGGTGCTCTCATCTTACGTAAGCACATGGACAGAAAGCACATGGACAGAAAGCACATGGACAGAAAGCACACGGACAGAAAGCACATGGACAGAAAGCACATGGACAGAAAGCACATGGACAGAAAGCACATGGACAGAAAGCACATGGACAGAAAGCACATGGACAGAAAGCACACGGACAGAAAGCACATGGACAGAAAGCACATGGACAGAAAGCACACGGACAGAAAGCACACGGACAGAAAGCACATGGACAGAAAGCACACGGACAGAAAGCACACGGACAGAAAGCACACCGACAGAAAGCACACGGACAGAAAGCACACGGACAGAAAGCACACCGACAGATCCTAGATGATTGACAAGGGGTTTGCACGGGAAGGAAGGTTTCTCTACGGTTCAAATAAATATCCAGGCTGACGAGGTATAGAAGATGGGCTCGTGGTATAAGTCAAATTTGTCAGTATGTCTCTTCCTCCCTCTTCATATAAACGTAGCAGTACAACTGCTTGAAAGGGTTCTGATTTAGAACGTGACAACCGAGAAGACCTGTGTGGAAGGTTCAGAGCGTTTTCAGAAGAGAAAAATATTACAAAAATAAAACAACAGCAATCAGTGTAGGTAAGTTCTTTATCAAAGTTTCGTCAGACATTCGCTGACTTCTTCAGGGTGGTAAGGATAAGTTAAGAATGATGACACGTGATGTACAGTGTATTTACGATTGATATTAATATATATAGAGAAAAATATTACTTAGAAATGCTTTATGTGGGTTGTACTGCTGTGTATCTAAGTACCCTAAATCGACGTGTGATTCTGTGGACTGACTCGGTGGGTTAGTGAAATTATTCCTGGGCGTTTCTTTTCAGACTCTCGAATAATAAAAAGGTTGGTAGCAGACGACCGGACGGGAAGCATTACTTCCAGCTTGTCTCCCCTTTTTCCCCGAGCACTCAGCACACGGGGACACGCTACGGTCAGCAACACTGACCTTTGTCTTGTAGGGAGGGTCAGCCGGAATGGAATGCACAAATGTCTTTTGTGTTTTCTCCCCCCCCCCCCCCCCCCTCCAGCTCTGTCTCTCTGTCTCTCTGTCTCTGTCTGTCTGTCTGTCTCTTTCTGTCTCAGCAGTTTTTCCTCAGTTGTTATCAGCACAGGGACACGAGCTATAGCAGACAAAGTCTGATCGATGTTGGAGTTGACAGGGAAACCTGAGCCGTGTCCGGGTTCACCCCTAAAGCCTTTGACGGTTCTACCCCGCCCCGCCCTGTCCTGGTAAGGGGAGAACAAGATACCATCGTTGTCATTCTAGTGACCAAAGGGAGTGGACATGTTGCCTGTACACTGGTGCGTATTTGTAAAGACCCAAGACATAAGAAATGTAGGTCTTTAACAAAGATAGTCTTGAGATGGAGGTAAAGTTAGTGACTCTATGAAAAAAACGTCTTGGAAAATGTAGGTCTTTAACAATAACAAAGATAGTCTTGAGATGGAGGTAAAGTTAGTGACTATGAAAAAAACGTCTTGGAAAATGTAGGTCTTTAACAATAACAAAGATAGTCTTGAGATGGAGGTAAAGTTAGTGACTCTATGAAGAAACGGTCTTGGAAAATGTAGGTATTTAACAATAACAAAGATAGTTTTGAGATGGAGGTAAAGTTAGTGACGCTATGAAGAAACGGTCTTGGAAAATGTAGGTATTTAACAATAACAAAGATAGTCTTGAGATGGAGGTAAATGGAGGTAAAGTTAGTGACTCTATGAAGAAAACGTCTTGGAAAATGTAGGTCTTTAACAAAGATAGTCTTGAGATGGAGGTAAAGTTAGTGACTCTATGAAGAAAACGTCTTGGAAAATGTAGGTCTTTAACAAAGATAGTCTTGAGATGGAGGTAAAGTTAGTGACTCTATGAAGAAAACGTCTTGGAAAATGTAGGTCTTTAACAAAGATAGTCTTGAGATGGAGGTAAAGTTAGTGACTCTATGAAGAAAACGTCTTGGAAAACGTAGGTCTCAGAGTAAAGGGAGTTTTATCGTGGAGCAGAGGTTCCACTGTATGACTTAAAGCCAACTTCCTGTTCAAAATACAAGACGTCTTAAACGTGTGGCTGTACAATCAACTGCTGTGTACATCAGTTCAGAAAGAAGAACGTGTGCTCGTCTTGATGTTGGAAGAAGCTGACAATAGTTGTTTGTTTATCTTCTTTACTTCACTAAGGAATCCTGCACGTGACATCACAGCAATAACAAAAGGGTCGCTTCATGACTTTTGTTAAAATTCCTCTTATTTCAACTATTTCCTACCTACAAAAATACAATTCAGTTTGTCACAACTAAATCAAACAGCAAAAAACAACAATGACCTTCACACAACTGTGTGAGACAGTCCGCCAAAAGTACTCAATGCTCTATCCCCCCCCCCCCCCCTAACCCCCGACCCTGAGCCAAAACCCGAAGAACAAGAACTGACAAAATCTTGGCAATAAATTTGCCTCGTGCGGAGATAACTGCTGCTTTACAGCGGGGAGACAACCAAGATATCCAACAACGACCCTAAATTTATGAGACTGTGATGAGGCGTGTTCGTGCTTTTACGTGCGAGACTAAGTCGTGAAAAGTCCCTGTGAGAGAGGTTATGATTGAGTGCGAAAAAAATGTTGTCTAAAGAGAAAAGTAAAAAAGAGAAGAAAAAAACCAGAAAAAAAGGAAGAGGGACAGAGACCGAAGTCGACCTCGCGAAGACTTTGCGAAGTCTTGTTACCGAAAATTCAGTGCTAAGGCTTCGTGCGGCCAGCTTCGCGAAGCATACTGGGTGGACTGGGTGGCCGAGTGGTAACGCACTTGCGCTCGGAAGCGAGAGGTTGCGAGTTCGACCCTGGGTCAGGGCGTTAGCAATTTTCTCCCCCCTTTCCTAACCTAGGTGGTGGGTTCAAGTGCTAGGCTTTCGGATGAGACCAAAAACCGAGGTCCCTTCGTGTACACTACATTGGGGTGTGCACGTTAAAGATCCCACGATTGACAAAATTTCCTGGCAAAATTGTTTAAGCATAGATAAAAATGTCCACCAAAATACCCGTGTGACTTGGAATAATAGGCCGTGAAAAGTAGGATATGCACCGAAATGGCTGCGATCTGCTGGCCGATGTGAATGCGTGATGTATTGTGTAAAAAAAATCCATCTCACACGGCATAAATAAATCCCTGCGCCTTGAATATGTGCGCGATATAAATTGCATAAAAATTTTTTTTTAAATCCCTGCGCTTAGAACTGTACCCACGGAATACGCGCGATATAAGCCTCATATTGATTGATTGATTGATTGATAGTCGACTTCGCCCAGTTAAGCCTACCAAACAACGTAAGCGACCAGCGGAGCAGTAGATAATTGGCTGAATACTTTGAAGTCCATCGAACCAACTTCATTCCGCAACGATCAATAAAAGTTGAAACTGAAAATTTCAATCCAGTGTCGTTCAAGAATAATCGATTCAGCAAATAAACCGAATATTGCACAGCACAGCATTTCCAGCAAAACAAACCTCCGCTGTCAAAAAAACTCTGCCATACATTGATGAAACTCGCCCTGTGGATACCCCCAAGGACATCTTCCCTTCTCCTCCATTTACCCTCTCCTAACCTCATCAGTTTTGGTCAAAAACATCTCTGCCGCACTTAGACGATGGTGTTACTTACATCTTCCCACAAACCCGAATTGATCCCGCTTCCCCGTGGAGCGCAAGGGGGGGATTTATTCGATTTTCGTGTAGCGGTCTCCCCCCGAGCTCTGTCGAGATGGCATGAAAAATGGGGGTTGTCCACCGTCGTTTTGGTCATATTGCTAGGCGCAGGGTATCTCCTTCGACGAACACTCACAGGGGAAGGTAAGGGAGGGTGTTGTGGGTAAGGTGTGGATAATGATGTTTGTTCTGATGAAACTCGATAGCGCAGGTAAGGGAGTGTATGTGTACATTTAGGGCATTGTTTGCCCACTTAGATGTAAGGTTATCCGAAGCCTACGGTTAGGATTTACATGTGAAGCGGATGTCAAATAAGTGTAAAAGATTGTCATCCTCTGGAAGGATACCCGTTATCACCCCTCAGACATTGATGAAGCGAAGCGAGTATTAACATATAGCAAGGGAAACTCACATGGCTTTGAACTACAGGGATACTCAACACACATGCAGTCTGAGAACCAGGAACACTGTTTTTGGGTGCCCGCTCTGTATACATGTTTCAAAAAAGAGATATATTGTAAACTGCATTACTGATTACGTGTACTGGCCTGTCGTGTCACTGCAACCTAATTGGAACTTTTTGACGTTGCATGTCGCTGTGATCATGTTAGAACTGTGGTGTCTGGTCTCCTGTTGTACTTGCATGTCATTTTGTTCCATGATGGTTATCTTATCCGGTTTCCTGTTTAACTTTCGTGCTCTGGCTGTCTGTCTCTCTCTCTCTGTCTGTCTCTGTCTCTCTCTCTGTCTCTCTCTCTCTCTCTCTCTCTCTCTCTCTCTCTCTCTCTCTCTCTCTCTCTCTCTCTCTCTCTCTCTCTCTCTCTCATCTACATCCTACATCCTTCTGTAAACATTTTATTTCTGATCATATTTCTCTTGGCCTCCCAGACGCATACCTGGTGTTCAAAATAAACCCTTTCCTTTTCCTGGCAAGCGTCGAGGATTGTGAGTAGTTGTACGTTTTGTCGGCCTTGCCTACCTGAAAGTAAAACGTGCTGTCTTGGTCAGCATCCGGATAAGTATGGAAAATGCGTTGTCCTGTTTCAAGGTAGAGCTGTATCAACAAAGACAATCCATTGCTTGGTGTGGAATATCTTGGGTACCATAAAAGTGAAAAAGAAATCTTTGCTGTGTAATCGGATAACTATCCCTAGCGGATATCCTTTATTCAGTTATTCTGCAGAAAAAACAGAAATGCTGGTGAAAAACTGTTTGTTTCTGCAGCATTTATAAAAATGCATAATGTCATCTTTCGCGAGAGCAACGGTTTTTTTTTGCAGTAAAGCAGTTTTACTGCAGTAAAATTGAAATCAAGAATGCTGCAGTAAAACGGTGATGTTGTTTTACTGGAGAAAAACTGTTTACACTTTTTCTTCAGCATTTTGGCATTATTCAGTTATTCTGCAGAAAAACAGAAATGCTGGAGAAAAACTGTCTTTTCTGCAGCATTTCTGCATAATGTCATCTTTCGCCGAAGCAACGGGTTTTTCTGGAGCAAAACATTTTACTGCAGTAAAATTGAAATCAAGAATGCTGCAGTAAAACGGTGCTGTTGTTTTACTGCAGAAAACCTGTTTACACTTTTTCTGCAGCATTATAATGTTGGAGCACGCGAGCCCCCCTCTGTCGAGAGATGGACTCATCCAGAATTACCAATAGTTGTGATTGGTACACTGCGGAACAAACTATTATACTATCCCAGGGGGGCGACGAATACAAACGCTACTTTACAAGGTCGTTCTTTTTTTCTCCAAAAAAACTGTCACAGACTATTCTGAAGAAAAAGTTAATCGCAATAATGCTGCAGAAACCCAAGTAAACATTATACTTCAGAAAAACTGTTTTACTGCAGTAAAAAACGTTGCTTCGGCGAAAGATGACATTATGCAGAAATGCTGCAGAAAAGACAGTTTTTCTCCAGCATTTCGGTTTTTCTCCAGAATAACTGAATAATGTCATAATCCGCCAAGAGCCAATACAAAATGATGCAGACAAAATGTAAACAGGTTTTCTGCAGTAAAACAACAGCACCGATTACTGCAGCATTCTTTATTTCAATTTTACTGCAGTAAAATGTTTTGATGCAGAAAAAAATGCTGCTTCAGCGAAAGATGACATTATGCAGAAATGCTGCAGAAAAGAACGGTTTTTCTCCAGCATTTGTCTTTTCTGCAGAATAACTGAATAAAGTCATAATCCGCTAAGGATAGATAACGGCAACAGCAGCATTCAGTATGTTTGAGCGTCAAAGCATTGCTCGTGCAATAGTGTTAGAGGCTTACTCACAGAAAACATAGATAGACACAACATATGCAGACAATTCTGGATTATGAAAACAACAGCCTATAGCAGAAAAACATGACAGTCATCACATTCGAATAAAAGGTCAACAGACAGATAATGAGATATACACACATTCTACACACCGGCTGCCCATTTTTAACTCGTCCGACACCCCCCGCGGGTTAGGGGGAAGAATTTGCCCGATGCTCCCCAGTATGTCGTAAGTATGTTTCTCCTTTTACCCTTGTTAAGTGTTTCTTATATAGAATATAGTCAATGTTTGTAAAGATTTTAGTCAAGCAGTATGTAAGAAATGTTAAGTCCTTTGTACTGGAAACTTGCATTCTCCCAGTAAGGTAATATATTGTACTACGTTGCAAGCCCCTGGAGCAAATTTTTGATTAGTGCTTTTGTGAACAAGAAACAATCGACAAGTGGCTCTATCCCATCTCCCCCCTTTCCCCGTCGCGATATAACCTTCGTGGTTGAAAACGACGTTAAACACCAAATAAACAAACAAACAAACTCGTCCGACACGCTTGCAATGGGAAGAATGTCAAAC